>NC_056732.1:3257500-3261487 GCF_019279795.1 Protopterus annectens
TTATTTCACAATTCTGTTTTGTTGCAGATTTTCCAAAAACCCAATTTTTTTGACTTTGTCAAGATGATTTCTTAGCAAATATAAAAGATTGAAGTAATATTGATCTTGTGAACTGCAATTACTGTCTTAGAAATGGGATCCATTTGTCATGGTATTGAATTAAACATTTGGAGAAAATTTGTACTCTACATTTCATTTTTTTTGAATCAAAAAACCTTTGGGGCTGGGGTTAGCTTGGGTAGTAAAGTTGAATGGTACTAGATAAAAAACAACCATTTACATTTCTTTTTTTTACATGACCATAAAGGTTTAAACTGTCTGTCAATTTTAATGGTGTTAATCTTGTATTTACTGAAACAGGAAGGGAAATTATTTGAGAGACTAGATTTAAAATTCAAATAATCTTTTTTTTCATCAAAATTCATGGGTCACCCCAACAATAGTAGAACATAGTCCCTGAAGGCTGGCAATGACAGACACTTCCAGCTGATGTGGAAAGGAAAACAATTGTACATGCAGGCATTAGAAAATTTCAGTAGCACTATAAATGGGTGGATTAGAATGATAAAAATTGCTTTTTATAAAGGAAAAGGGGCTTAATTTGTTTTTTTTGTTGCATATAATTGGGGACAGAATTCCAGGCAGGTGATGGTACAGATTGTATCAGCCAGTACCTGAAGGGAATGGGTTACATGATCTGCTGCTTTTTTCTAACCTTTTTTATTTTTAATGTAATATAGGCAATTTATTCCTCAGGGGCATCAGACACTTTATTTTTCGATGAAACCATGAAATATAAAGGTTTTTGCTAGCAGCAACCTCTTCATTAGTTACAGATTTATTTAATGTGGAATTATTTAGATGACCTTTTTTACTTCAGAGATTGTGCATATTTACTGATAATGGTGGACTGTAGAATTGTGCATATTTACTGATAATGGTGGACTGTAGAAGTTTGAGTAGACTTTGATGAAGGAAATGTTCTGAATTGGGCAGTTTTGTCATTATTGGTGCATGCATTTTGTTTCATTTTTTACTGGAAAAATATTCAAAACAATAGGAAGGTGTATCAAAGAGCGTATGTATGTTTCATATACAAGGGGCCTATGATTTGAAAACAGCCCAGAATTAATATTTATCTGCCACTGGTAAAATGTATTTTCTTTGAATGTGTGTTTCAATGCTGTGAGTTTCAAGGGCAGAGAAGTTTTAATGCTAAGTTTTTTTAGCAGATGGCTTTGTGTTTGTGCTGTAAAATGCAAAATAAAACTTTCAAATGAAGTCCAAATCATCATGGAAGTAAATCAGTATGCACATTAGTGTTTATGGTAATTGGAGTGAAATAGCCAAGTAATGGGATCATTGGAATGGCTGCAGGAGGAGGCTCCATTTGAGCATGATTTTGTGAGGGGAAGGCTCTTAGACAGCCCCAGCTGAACTATACCTCCCAACTGTCCAGATTTTCAAAGAATTAATATATTTTTTTCCTCATAAAATTTGTGGCAAATCATTTAGGAATTAAGTCACTAAATGACACACTGAGTTTCAGACTTCATAACCTTAAAAAATGCATGCTAAAGTAAGACCTGTTCTATCAACTGTCTCAGTTTATACAAGAGCAATTTTTTAGTACTGTTTATATGTTCCCCCAATATATTTGGCCTTGTCCAGATTTATTGCATTAACAGGTTGAGAGGTACATGCAAATAAATTGCTTTATAGAATTAGGCATAGCCAAACCTCTCAACTGTCCCTGATTTTGGCTCAAAATGTTGCTCTTCCCCTAATAATCCCCCCAAAAATAGCAATTTTGGAAGAAAACATGGAGGGTTTACAATTAAGAAATAACTGTAATAATAGTTATAGATTACTTTTATTTCAGAATGCATGTAGATTCTTTTATTTTGTCAGCTGCTCAAGTTAGCAGTACTAATATTAAAGTGTCCCTTCTTTGACAGGTTCCCAGCTGTATTGTGTGGCTATTTTATATTTTTTACATCACATCTTTTGGGCCATTTTCATAAAATTGTGTTTTTGGCAAATTAGTGACAAATCATTAAAGACTGAAGTTAGAAAATAATGACAGACATTTGAGTTTCAGATTTCATACCATTCAGAAAATTCATACTAATGCAAGACCTATTCTATTATCTTTCTAAGTTTATAAGAGCAATATTTAAAATTGTCCTTATTTTTGGGCCGTTGTCCCACTTCTTTGTATGGCTTTGTCCAGATTTCTTGCTCTGAGGTTGAGAGGTATGACAAATGTGTCAGGGCCATCACAGTCAGAAGGACATTTCAAATTGTGACATACTTGTTGCCCCCTCCCCATGTAGTGACTCTGGATGTGTCAAGCAAGGCAAAGTAGTTATGCAGTGTAAATGTGCAGAATCCCCATCCAAGGTAGACACAAGTACTAGAGTGGCTTTTCATCTGTCCTTGATTTTGCAGAATGGTCTGGTTTCTGTCATATTTTTGTACTGTTGATTTATGCTTATTACTCAAAGTGCCTGTTGCTCTGTGTTTAAGTAAAACTTTAATGACCATCAGGTAAGCTTGCTGAGATTGTAAGATGGTAAGCTTTAATAAGCATACTGTTAAAGAATTGCCAACATTGAAAGCCTTTCTTTTGCCATGTAGAGAATACTTAACTAGATAATGTATAAGCCTTGGGTATTGAAATGCATATGACAGCATTTGTAATAAAGGACATGATTACATTATTTTAAGAAGCCCATTACACTTGGAGACTTCCAGTCATCTCTGCAGGCTTTACCCGTAAACTAAACATAATGCCAATCGTGTGGTCCATAACCTGTACAGTAATCCTTTTAAGCAATGTATCTTGGGCTTATTTCTTGTTTGCTTTTCATTTTTTACTTTGATCATGTTTTCCCCATGAAACAAGTAGATAGTTGTCAGGCAGCAGGTCTTTTTTTGGATAAGGAACATTTTTACAAGTGGGGGCATCAGAGATTTCTACTTTCAGCATGGCTAAAAAAGTCATCAGAGATTTCTACTTTCAGCATGTCACTTGGTACTTTAATAAAGCTGAATATAAATTATAATTAGAACTGCAGTGCAAGAAGTGGTTTGAGTTGAGTGCTGCTTGTTTTTCTTATACTTGATTTTGACTGGCATTCCATTAATGTATTTAAAAAAGTAATTTTATTTTTTCATGCCTCACAACCTAGCTGTCATGTAGCCAATGCATTGAAATATTTTTATTCTTCTACACTTCATTTTGTCTTGATTGGACTCTCATAATGATGGTTTGGCCCCCACAGCAGTGTATTTAGTTAGTTTTTTGTGGTTTTGAGCATAGCTCCCCCCATTTCTAATTGGCCACACACCTTCCCATTGACCCCACCCATTCAGCTGTCTCCTGCAGCCCCCCTTTGATTTGAAGTCACCAGCCGCCACTGACTGGGGGAGAGTCTGCATAGTCCAGTCAGACAGTAACAGGAGGTTGAGTTTCAACCCTGGCTCTAGAGCTGTGAGTCAACAGAACTGCATCACAGTTCTGTTACTGAAAAGGGGACTTTTTTGTTATGCAGAAGGGACCCTGGAGGCGTGAGACTGCAAAACCAAGTAGGAATAGTAATATTAAAGTACACAATGTTTGTTGGAAAGGCATTTCACTCTCCGTCCCTCTCATTCTCAAGTAAAATTGCCTTAATTGTTCAAGAGCGTTTCATATGGCTGATGTACTGCAACTGTATGAGTCACTGATTGAAGGATGGAAATGTTTTTTGTTGCTGTTAGTTTGTGACTGCTTCCAGTTATTCTTAATCACCTTGGGTTTAATAGATTTGCAGAAGATTCCATATCCCCCCCTTTTTTTAAAAGACATGTTGTATAGCCACAAAAAGTAAGAAAGATGAAGGTTATCTTTTCGTATGGTACATTTCTTCTGTAACAATTTTTTTCTCCATCTCTAGTTAGATGAAGAGCTGTCTGGGGTTTGTAGTAGGAAAGGAACAGAGT
>NC_056732.1:3261987-3274487 GCF_019279795.1 Protopterus annectens
CTAAATCTGCCAGTCATTAGCGGACCGGAATTCCGCTGTGGCGACCCCTAACTGGGAAAAGCCGAAAGACTACAACAACATAGATGTGTATGCATATGGCTTTAATTGATGATCCCTATGCAATTTGCCTTATGCAGCATGCATCACACTTATGAATCTCCCTCACAGATTATTTTATTCTTATCTAATCCTATTTATGGCATGTTTTATGAAAGTGTTTTTTTATGATTGTTAATTTTGTCTAATTTGTATTACTTTTTTAGTTTGTAAACTGCATTTGTAGAACACTGTGATAATTATTTTGGTCATGTTACTAGTTTTTAACTGAAAAGGGGAAAACTAGGCCCTGTCCACTGATATGGTAAATAATTAAACCTGTTCTATCAACAGATTCAACTGATTAAGATTCTACATGACTGTGTCTCTGTTTTGAACCTTTATGGTTTGTCATAGGATCACAGGATTGTACTAGGCCATCTGGCCTTTCAGGCCACCATTTTAGGCTTAGTCAAATGTCATTTCCCATTTGATCTTTCACTTTCCCTCCCCCTTTGAACAAGATTCTAATACTCCTACTCATGTTGAACTAAAGTTAATACTACGGATATTTTGAGAGCCTCAAGAGTTTTGTGGCAGTATCAATCCATTAGTTTAGTAGGGAGAGCAGATGGGTAAATTTTCTATTTCCCAACCAAAGGTTCAAATTTGAACTAAAGGGGCATTATCACATTTCTAAAATCAGATGTCCTTCAAGAATGCAACTGCAGTCATAACATATGGGTTGTACTGCCTCAGGCAGTCCTCGGTCGTCCGAATTCCAAAGTCTGGGTCCGGCGTCGGCTGGTGTCGCCTCCTCTCCGACGTCACAACGGCTGGAGTATAAAGGCATCAGC
Organism: Protopterus annectens; assembly: GCF_019279795.1. NCBI lineage: Eukaryota > Metazoa > Chordata > Ceratodontiformes > Protopteridae > Protopterus > Protopterus annectens. The sequence continues at coordinate 3,262,881 of NC_056732.1, forward strand.
CGACACCATCTTCAGTCTTTCTTGCCACGCGGTGCCCGAAGCAGAAGCAGTTCGCAAGTGCTGGTCGGTCAGCTCCTGTGTTTTCAGTACCGAAGTCATCTAAAAGCTAAGTACCCCGTTGGGGAACATTTATTCTTGCCTCAGCCGATGTCAGAACAAATTGAGAAAGTTAATAACTGTTTGTCTTGTGGTAAACAAATACCTCATAAGGACTTCCATTCTCTCTGCCTTCCTTGCCTGGGCCCAGACCACGACGTCTCGGCCCTGTGCTTGCTTTAATAAGCGTGCACTCAGGCGCCGGGCAGAATTCGCAGAGGACTTCTTCGGTGAATCTTTTGCGTATATCATGCCGTCGGATCAACCGACAACCCAATCTGCTAAAAAAACGCAAGGACCGGGACCAACATCCTCGGCCCGCGTCCACTACCGATGTTACTCCTAAACCCTCTACTAGCGCTCCGGTCCCTTCGGAAGTGGTAAATCAACCGCTCCAGGCCGACGACAGTCCCTGACACTCAAAAGCACCTTTTTAAGGCCCACTCTGTGGATCTAGAAACTATTTCACAGGGCCCCAAGGGAGTGGCTTCCTCCTCTGCCAAAAACCCACTGCCAGCTGACAGAGAAACAAGGTCCCTGGAGAGATGGGGTAAAAAAGTATATACCTCTACTACCCTGGCCATGAGGTCTCTTAACTGCCTTTTTCACATGTTTCAGTACCAAGATTTTCTCCTGGATGATTTACAGAAAAAGTTAGCCTCTCCTGAGCCTATTGATAAAAAGGCACTGCAGGATCATAAACATAACACTCAGCAGGTTAATAACCATTTTCTGCAATATGGTTATGATGCACTGGAAGCTTCATGTAGGGCAGCTATGACTGGGGCTATGATACGTAGACATGCTTGGTTGAAGGAGCAGTCTTTGCCTGACCATGTTAAAGTAAAGTTACTGGATGCACCTTTGGAAAAACAAAAGCTTTTTGGTGCTACTGCACAAGATGTATTGAAATCCATAGAGGAAAAAGCCAAGTCAGTACAGACAGTCAAGGATTTCCTTCAGGTTCAGCCACCCAGATTCAGCAGAAACTGGCCCTCAAAGAATTGGTCTTTCCCCAGCTCTGACAAGTTTCAAAGGGGAAAAAGCAGACGTGCCCGAGGTAGAGGGCAATACCGAGGATCTTACAGGGGCCGCCAATGGCAACCTCCAAATCAAAGAAGTGGCGCAGACAGTTCAGCTGCACCACAAGGACAATCACAATGACTTAACTTTCGTACCGCCTACAAAGGTTCAAAGAGAAGCACCTTTGGGCAGAAAATTAGCCTTATTTTCACAAAACTGGCATATCTTACCAGAGTACTTCAAAGGCCTAGCAAAACTTTCCCAGCTGACTGCAAGGAAAATCCTGCAGGCCCTGGGTTTCATGGCATCTTGCATCCTTCTGATACCTTTGGCAAGACTTCATATGAGAAAGCTGCAATGGTATTTAAAAAGCTTATGGTCTCAACACAACAACAGCCTAGAGGACATAATCCCGCTTATCCCATGTCTGCAAAAGGAATTCTTATGGTGGGCTCAAGCCAGTCAACTAAACAAAGGCATGTATTTCACCAGACCTCAAGCAGGCCAAATGATTACAACAGATGCCTCAGACCATGGATGGGGGGCACACATGGAGGGCAGATGCATTCAAGGTCTTTCGACGCCAAAGGAAAGACATCTGCACATAAACCAAAAGGAGATGTTGGCAGTGATGCATGCAATCAAGGTTTTCGAAAAACCACTACAACAAGGACATTTGCTAATAAGGACAGACAATATCACTGTCATGTGGTACATAAACAAGCAAGGAGGCACACATTCTTATCCCCTCTGCAGACAAACAATGCTTCTCTGGGAAAAATCCCTGAGCCTGAAGATACATTTACAAGCCCAGTTTGTACCAGGCAAGGACAATGTACTGGCGGACAATCTGAGCAGAAATTTCATGGATCCACACGAATGGATGCTGCACCCTCGCATTTTCTCTCAACTGACAAAGGCGTGGGGAAGACCGGACGTAGATCTTTTTGCTTCCCACTTAAATCATCACCTGGAAAAGTTCTGCACAAGGACTCACCACCCTCTAGCTTGGAAAACGGATGCTCTCTCCATCCGCTGGAATTCTCTAAAAATTTATGCATTCCCTCCTCTGCCTCTGCTGACCAAGGTGATACTGAAGATCAAAGCAGAGCAACCAACAGGCATCTTGATAGCTCCAGACTGGCCAAGGCAACACTGGTACCCATTGCTATTGACCATAACTCGACCAAACCATGGCCTCTGACCCTATGGCCCCTGCTCCTAACACAACACAATTACAGGACTGTACATCAAGACTTGAAAACATTACATCTGACAGCCTGGAGGCTACCATGACTTCAACACCTGTCTCTCTCTCTCCAAATCTGTTCAAGAGATCTTGCTGGAAGCACGCAGACCTTTCACCAGAAAAACCTATTCAGCCAAGTGGAAGAGATTCAGCATCTGGAATGCCAACAGGGGTCAGGACACAGTATTACTGAGTATACCTCAGATATTAGAATACTTGGCAGAACTATTTCATACTGGACTCTCATACTCCTCAATAAAGATTCATGCCTCAACAATCTCAGCAAAATACAACTGTGACCCTCCAGTGTTTTCGCATCCTCTACTAAGACAGTTTCTAAGAGGGATAAAGAATATCAAACCTCCCAGAAAACAGCCAGTACTTGCATGGGACCTCAATTACGTTTTGGAAAAACTAACTCTACCTCCATTTGAACCAGCAGCAACCTCAGAAATGCAATTTCTTTCATGGAAGACTGCCTTCTTATTGGAAGTCACCTCTGCAAGAAGAGTTTCGGAGATACAGGCACTCATGGCAGTGCCCCCCTTCCTCATTTTTCATCAAGACAGAGTCTCTCTAAGAACCAATCCTACATTCATGCCCTCCATTTGAACCAGCAGCAACCTCAGAAATGCAATTTCTTTCATGGAAGACGGCCTTCTTATTGGAAGTCACCTCTGCAAGAAGAGTTTCGGAGATACAGGCACTCATGGCAGTGCCCCCCTTCCTCATTTTTCATCAAGACAGAGTCTCTCTAAGAACCAATCCTACATTCATGCCAAAAGTTATTTCCAGGGTGTCTCTAAATCAAGCTATTCATCTACCTACATTCTTCCCCAACCCTCAAAATAAGGGGGAAAAACTACTGCATACTTTGGACATACACAGACAACTACGCTACTACTTGGACAGAACTAAGGCCACCAGAAAGTCTGACCAATTGTTTGTAGCCTATGCTGCTGGAGTACAAGGAAAAGCAATCTCCAAACAATTTCAAAATGGATTGGACATTGCATCAGATTTTGCTATTCTTTCCATGGAAAAGGTGTGCCAGCCGATATTAGGCCACATTCCACCAGAGCTATAGCCACTTCCACAGCTTTCCTAAGAGGAGTGGCAACAAAGGACATTTTAGAGGCTGCTACATGGAGCTCCGTGAATACATTTACCAAACACTACAACCTGCCCTTATACTCCAGATCCCGAGCAGGCTTTGCTTCGGCAGTCCTGCAGGGGATTTTAGCTACACCATCCTTATCTTTGTTCCATCCACCCCCAGCTTGGCTATGGTATTCAACCCATATGTTATGACTGCAGTTGCATTCTTGAAGGACATAGTACAGTTTTGTACCTACCATAAATGTAGATGTCCAATAGATATGCAACTGCAGTCGGATTTTCCCACCCTCCTACCCCTCTGTATCCTTCTTTTTGGGTCCCTCCCCCCTTTTCCCATTAGCTGGGGGTATCTCCTATGGTGTATCTGTTTATTACTGTTGTGCATGTTTGGGATTATTTTTACCCATTTACCAAATTTAGCCTTCCTAAGAGGGCACCTGGCATCTGGGGCAAGAAACACTGAAGAAGATGGCGTCGGCCGATGCCTTTATACTCCAGCCGTTGTGACATCGGAGAGGAGGCGACACCAGCCGACGCCGGACCCAAACTTTGGAATTCGGCCGACCGAGGGCTGCCTGAGGCAGGACAACCCATATGTTATGACTGCAGTTGCATATCTATCAGACATCTACATTTATGGTAGGTACAAAACTGTACTTTTCTTCCCTCAGACCAAAGCCTCAACATCCTCCCTCTTTATGACATCCTCATGACATTTTCAGTAATTCAACCCTTAAACTAAAATTCAGACCAGGTCCACACTGTTCTTATGCCTGAGGTCCACACTGTTCTTATGCCTGCCCACTCTGGAACGCCATCAGTCATTTCCTTAGTGAAATGGACTTTCCCAGTAAACAAATGTTAAATAACATAAAGTATACTTTATAGTTTGTTTTTTTAGTTTAACAAAGGTTATTTAGAGGAGACTTTTTAGAGAAAAGTCAGCATTACACTTAAAGATCATTGGTGGAATATCATCGGGGAGAAAAACATTCATAGATCTGTAGCACAATGATATTTTTGTGTCAGGAGAGTTCATGTACCAAGATATTGCCCTATTATATGACTATGTGAAATCGGAGCGATGTGATTGGGATGTCCAAGTTAGTCTCTTAACACAGAAAAACTTTATTCTTTGTATTAGTTAACATACTTCATCCAAACAGACTGAATACATAATTAATTTGGAAACACCTGGTATGCTAATTGCTTAATTGTTTCAGCACATCATTCAGGTTATTGTTTTGTATGATGTTCATCGTGCATACAGCTGCAGTAATCACATATGGGTTCTCTGCCATCAGGCGGGTCCTCGGTCGGCCGAATTCCAAAGTCTTGGTCCGGTGTCTGTTGTTGTCGCCTTCTTCCCTGACGTCAGTGCGACAGAGGTATATAAGTCACAGCCGACGCCATATTCTTCAGTCTTTTTTGCCGCGCGGTGCCCGAAGCAGAAGCAGTTCGCAAGTGCCTGTCGGCCAGCTCCTGAATTTACGAAAAATTGGAAACCGAACTCTTCTTTAAAGCTAAGTACCCCGTTGGGGAAACTTTTCTTGCCTCAGACCGATGTCAAAGTTAACAATTGTATTTCTTGTGGGAAGCAAATACCGCATAAGGATTTCCATTCCCTCTGCTTACCTTGTTTAGGCCCAGACCACGACGTCTCGGGCTGTCGCTTTTGTGCGACTTTCAGTAAACGCACTATTAAGTGTCGGGCGGAGTTCGCCCAACATTATTTTGGTTCAGCCTTTGATTATAAAATGTCGTCGGATACTCAGACTACCGTTTTTGTCCAAAAAACGCAAGGACAAAGACCGACACGTGAGGTCCGCGGTCTCCACCGACACTACGCCAAAACCGGCTAGACGTGGTCCGGTTCTCAGCGAGATGCCTATGCAGTCCCTGACTACCGATGTTCTGACACCCGAGACCGCAGGTACCTCGGCCCTTACTCAGACTACAACCAGCGAATCCACTGTTGGTGTTGAACCTCCTAATGGGGACAGGTCCACTTCCACCCAGGGTGTATTTAGGCCCTCTTTCTCCTTTTCCATTAAGGCCTTTACTAAGACCAAATCAGCCATGCATCCCAAGAGGCCTATTGCACAGGGCCCATTCCCAGGCCCCATGCCTAAAAAGCAGATGCTTAAAATGGCTGAGGATTTAATTACCCTTATTAAGGGCTCCCAGCCCCCTCCAGAAAAGAGACCCAGAGTAGAGGAAGATTCCCCTTCTGAACAGGGATCCATTATTTCAGAACATTCTGATGTAGAGGAACACTCGTACTCCCCTTATGAAGATTCTGATGCAGAACAGTCAATTCCTTCTGTATCTCCCCCAGAGGATTTTTCCTTTGGGGAAACTTTGCACACCTTGAGGGAGCACTTCCATTCGGAAGGCCAAGACTTTTCTGATTCCAAGAAAAGACTTGGGGAATTTCTTTTGTTACCTCAGCACAGACCTCTGGCTATACCTCCTGTCCTGGACATACTTGATGATGTTTACTCGGAGGGTTGTCTTAATCTGGATTCCCTGCCTCCTGCCCCAGTCAAACCTGATAGGTACTACAGAGTTTATGTATTTATTTATTTATTTTACATTTGTTAACTGGGAAATTCCGACTGGACCAGGTCTATTTTCAGTGGATGCCCGGGGAGAAAAGCTCCAACATCAAGTTATAGAAATACAGTACATCCAGCATAATACACAAAACAGGTTACATCATGTATGCTGAGCATAGTAATATAACAAGAATTAATAAAAACACTCCAGGTAAAAGATCTAGAACATGGGTAAAAAGACAATGTCAGTCATACTTTGGTAAGAAAAGAAAATATATCAAGTAAGATTCTACAGTTAAAAGTACCCTTTCAGATGACCAAGCCTACAGGGGATCAGAGCTCCAGCATGTGATCAGAGAGGAATTTGGGGAGTTAATAGTAGTATGGGTAGGGTTATGTGATACAAGGGCATAACCATGTACTAAGAAGGTACAATTTGAGGGAGTTTTTGAATATGGATGTGGAGGGGGCAGTGGACACAGATAGGGGAAGAGAGCTCCAATTTCTGGCAACGGTGTGGGAGTAGAGCGCTTTCCCTGCATTATTGTTGGCCTTGGTGATGGAGAGGAGAGATTTTTCACTGGATCTTAGGTATCGGTTTGTAATATAGATAGTAAGTAGGTTGGATAATGAGGGGTTTTTTTCAGGATATTTGAGAATATTGTAGGCTGTGCCCAGCTGGTGATAGTTAAGTAGCTGTGGTAGCTCAAGCCATTTTAGTTCTTTTAGTGCAGCACAGTGATGGGTTCTATAGGTTGAGTTAGTAGCAAACTTGGCTATTTTATTGTAGCATGATTCTAGTTTGTCTAGGTCACATTGTCTGATTTGGGTAAAGATTGGTGCGTATAATAGAGTTGAGAGGAGGTGGCTTTGTGCAAGAGTGACTCTTGCTTTTTGTGAGAGAAAGGACTTATGCCTGTACAGAGAGCCTAGTTTTTTGTGTACTAGTTTTATGGTATGCGAGATGTGAACATCAAAGTGGAGATTATTGTCTATTTCAATGCCCAGAAGTTTGGTGTGGTTAGAAGGGGAGATGGTGGTGCAGTCATTAGAGGTTATGGTAAAGGAGAGGGTTTTTTTTTTATCTATTAGGGGTAAATAGTAGCAGTTTTGTCTTTTTGGGATTTAGAATTAGTTGGATCCCAGATATCCATTTTTCTACTGAGATAAAGGTATCTTGAGTGAGTGTACGTAGGGTGGTGGGAGATGAGGCGGAGCAGATCAGAGTTGAATCATCTGCATATTGTATGAGTGTGGCATGTTGTGTATAGCATTTGAGGTTATTTGTGAAAATAGAGAACAACAGCGGGCCCAGTATAGAGCCCTGTGGGACACCTATGGTGGCTGGAAGTTGTGTAGACAGAGTTCCTTTCCACTGGACTGATTGTTGCCTGTCAGACAAATAGCTTCTGAACCAGGCTATAGTAGAGGAGGTGAAGGATAATGATGTTAGTGAGTCTAGTAGAATGGAGTGGGAGACCATATCAAATTGAGAGGTCTAGGAAAATGGCTGATACATATTTGTTATCATTCCTGTGAAGGTTTATATAATTAGTGAAAGATAAAAGGGCTGTGGTAGTGCTGTGATGTGGACGGAAACCGTGTTGTGTGGTAGATAGTAGATTGTGTGTGTTAAGAAATGTCATCACTTGCAAGTGGATGCATTTCTCAAGAATTTTGGATAAGGGGCAAAGGATGGCAGTAGGTTGGTAGTTGGAGAATTCATAAGAATTACCTCTTTTATGGAGAGGAATGATGCGAGATACTTTCCAGAGTTTGGGTATGTAGGATTCTAGTATGGAGCGGTTGATAAGGATGGAGACAGGATATGATAAGGAGTCACTAGCCATTTTTAGGTATGCAGCAGGTATGTTATCAGCTGCTAGTGTGGTTGGCTTTAGTTTTAAGTGGAGATGTGTGATTGTTGAGGTGCGCACTGGTGCTAGGGTGACAGAGTGGGTGGTGTGGAATAGGTTATGTTGTGACTGAGGTAGACAGTTTTTGGTTATTTGACTGGACAGGGCCAAGATGGATTTAGTAAAATGGTTATTAAATTGAGAAGCTGTGTCTAGGGTATTGTTAGTAGAGATGGGTGCTGGGGATGTGGTTTTGCCTGGCTTTAGTAGGGAGTTAATGGCATGCCAGAATTTTTGTGGACTATTTGAATATTTCCTTTGGGCGCTAAGAAAATAGTTTTGTTTGTTTATTTTGGATTCAGCCTTGGCCTTGTTTCTAAGCTGTTGATAGTATTGTCTGGAGCTAGGGGGGTTGTCAGTTTTCCAGATTTTCCAGGCTTTATCTCTAGCTTTTAGTAAGGCTCTGGTGTCTCTATTTAACCAGGGTGCATAGTTGGCTTTAACTCTGATCTTTCTGCTGGGAGCTAGACTATTAAGGATGTTGGAGAAGGTTGTATTGAAGTAGTCTACTGCCTGGTCTAACCCAAGTGTCCGTAGTGGTTCCCAGTTGCAGTGGCTTAGGACAGTATTTAGGTATCGTGGGGTAAGGTTACGGTCATCTCGTACAAATTTGTAGACTACTGGTTTGGGGTGATTGGAGTGTTTCTGGAGTAGGAAGGTGGGGAGATGATCACTTAAGTCATCTGGGAGGCAGCCTACTGTATAGTTTTGTTTGGGATAGTTGGTTAGTGTCCAGTCCAGTATGGATTCTCTCTTTGTTTTCTCATCTGTTCTAGTTATTTCTGTTCAAAAGCCATAATGCTGACCCTGAAACCATTTTTCAAGGCCCCAAGGGAATGAGGGCCTCTACTGCTAAGAATCCACTACCTTCCGAAAGAGAATCTAGATCCTTAGAAAGGTGGGGAAAAAAGGTATACACCTCGGCCACCCTAGCCATGAGAGCCTTAAATTGTCAGTTCCATATGCTTAAATATCAGCAGTTTCTATTATCACAATTAAGAAACAAAATGTCTCGGCCTGAACAACCAGATTTAAAGGAATTGCAGGATATGATGCATAGTGCAGAACAAGTGGGTAAACACACCTTACAATGCGGCTATGATGCCTTAGAGGCCTCAAGTAGAGCTGCTGTTACAGGATCAGTTATTCGTAGATATGCCTGACTTAGGGAACAAAGCTTGCCTGGTCATGTTAAAGCTAAACTGCTAGATGCTCCTTTACAAAAGGATGTGTTATTTGGTACTAATGCTGAGGAGATGCTACGAAAAATGGAAGAAAAAGCTAAATCTATGCAAACTGTCGAGGCCTTTCTTCAGGTACAGCCACCACGTTTTAGCAGAAATTGGCCTTCTAAAAACTGGTCCTTTCCAGCCACGGACAAGCCCCAAAGAGGTAGATACAGGCGCACAAGGGGCAGAGGACAATCTCAAGGATCATATAGAGGCAGACAATGGCAAACTCCAGCACCAAGAGGTGGCAAAGACAGTGCACAACAATACAGAAAGCAAACCCAATGACTTCCTCCTTTTTCTGTCCAGCAATTCCCAGCTGGCAGCTCCCCTAGGAGGAAAGCTGGCACTATTTACAAGAAACTGGCATATGATCACAACAGACAAATGGATCCTGGACATTATAAACCGAGGCTACAGATTTCATTTTCACACTCTTCCAAAAATGAGAGGCATGCCAAACCTGCCACACAATCAAAGGGTAGAGGCGCAAATACAAATTTCAAAACTCATGGAAATGAAAGCTATTCAAGAGGTTCCTACTTACGAACAAGGTCAAGTTTTTTATTCCAGACTTTTTCTAGTACCAAGAAAAGGAACCGACTGGAAACCCATTCTGGACTTATCCATCCTAAATACATTTCTACTCGTACCAAAATTCTAGATTCTCACATTACAGCAGCTTCTTCCCATGCTGGGCAAGGAGTTTTGGCTGGTAGCATTGGACCTCAAGGAGGCATACCTGCATGTCCCAATCAGACAAAGCTGCAGAAGATACCTCAGATTTCTTGCAGGTTCAATCCACTATCAATTCTCTTCATTGCCCTTTGGCTTATCTACTGCGCCCAGAATATTCAAGAAATGCCTGGCATCAGTAATTGCATACTGCAGACTTCAAGGGATACAAATTTACCCTTATTTGGACGACTGCCTGATCCAAGCGGACAGCAAACACACACTTCTGGATCATCTGGCTTATGCAACGCGGTTACTGAAGTCTTTGAGATACACAATCAACAAAGAGAAATCCAGGCGAACACCATCTCAGAAAATAACTTTCCTGGGTGCCAGCTTGGACACAAACACCCAGATGGCCTATCTTACGCCAGAAAAACAAGGGCAACTAACTCAGTACTTCAAAACATTAGCAAATTGTACCAGGCTTACTGCAAGGAAAATCCTGCAGGCTCTGGGTTTCATGGCATCTTGCATTCTATTAATCCCATGTGCAAAGTTGCATATGAGGAAACTTCAGTGGTACCTAAAAAACCTATGGTCTCAACACAGCCACAGCTTGGAAACAATAATACCAATACGTCCCTGTTTTCAAAAGGAATTTCTATGGTGGGCCCAGGCATGCCAAACAAACACAGGCCTCCTATTCTGCAAGCCTCAAGCAAATCAAGTCATGACAACAGACGCCTCAGATTACGCCTGGGGGCGCACATAACAGACAGGTGCATTCAGGGCAAATGGTCCCAAAAGGAAAAGCGCCTTCACATCAGTCAAAAAGAAATGCTAGCAGTGATAAATGCAATTACAGCTTTCAAGGACCTCCTGCATCCAGGACAATTGCTTATAAGAACAGACAACACCACAGTAATGTGGTACATAAACAAACAAGGAGGAACACATTCATATCCCCTGTGCAGACTAGCCATGACATTTTGGAACTTGGCTCTGGAATGGCAAATCGAACTTCAAGCACAGTACCTGCCAGGTTAGGAAAACACGCTGGCAGACAATCTAAGCAGAAATATGACAGATCCACACAAATGGAAGTTGCATCCACAAGTGTTTACAAAGATAATCCAAGCGTGGGGAAGGCCAGACCTAGATCTCTCCGCCTCCCACAGGAATCATCAACTGGAAAAGTTTTGTTCAAGGACCTTTCACCCAAAGGCCTGGAGAGTGGACACCCTTTCATTCAGTTGGACAGGATGGACAGTCTACGCTTTCCCACCTCTGCCTCTTCTACCCAAGGTGCTCTTGAAAGCAAGAGCAGACAGACCGAAGATGATACTGATTGCTCCAGACTGGCCAAGACAGCACTGGTACCCACTCCTAAGTAGCCAAACACATACATACTCCTCCCTGGCCACTACCTCTATTGCCTCTTCTGCTGTCTCAGCACAGCTACAAAACTCTTCACAGTCAGCTGAAAACACTCAACCTCGCTGCATGGAAAATTCCTTAACATCACAACAGACCCTACTCACCAAAGAGGTGCAGGATGTCATTCTGGAGGCCAGGAGGCCATCTACTAGGAAGACTTACTCCGCAAAATGGAAACTGTTTTGCTTTTGGAATGAGAAAAAAGGCCAGGACCCTAGAAAACTGAATTTGCCTCAGGTATTACAGTATCTAGCTGAGCTGCTGAACAGTGGACTTTCATTTTCTTCCATAAAAATCCATGC
>NC_056732.1:3281987-3283259 GCF_019279795.1 Protopterus annectens
GGCACTGGGAAAGCTAAAATGTCCTTGCAGTTCAAATGATTTGAAGCTGTTAAGAGCCTATGACATTTGACTGTATGGAAGCAGAGTTAGTGGGCATAACATGCTTAGGTCTGCTTCCCTGGTGACTCTGCAGACCTGCATGAGCTGCATGTGGGTTGCATGTTTGAATACAGGAGGAGGCGTCGTCTGCAGCCTGAAGGCTGAGATCTTTAGTGTCTAGAAAACTTTGACAAAAGGTTAATGCGTGGTATTTTTTATAGACAGCGTAATTTGAGTGCACGAAGACCATAACATATTTACATGATGACCACAAAAAATTAAAAGTATATCAGTCGTGCTACTTTTGCCTTTTGTGTTTGGTGTGGCCATCTTGAGATGCCAGTTTCTGTGGAAAGTTTAACTCAGCTAATACCTTTAGAGGTTTTGGTTCTTGCAGAAGTGAATCATTAAATGAATGTTACCTTTATCCCAACCTATGTTTCTGCTAACCTCCTCTGGGCAGCTGATATTTCAGGTTCCCAGGTTTTCACTGAAATTATTTTTTTTCACAGCTATTTGAGTCTGTACAACATACTCGTAGGGCATAAGCTGTATACGTAACTTTATCATCATTTTCTACAGATATCAATCTCACTGAAAATTTACAGTCAAGTTTCTTACCTTAACTAAAGCGTTGACTAAACATATAAAAATAGTTGCATAATTCTCAGTTTGTGGCAAGAGAAGCCTGAGTTTGCATGTTGTTGTAAAATTGTTATAGGCATTCTTGGTTTTGCGTTAAGTGTTTCTTATCTTGTATATTGGATTAAACAGTGGGTGCCACCAGAGGTGAAAATGGTCCTATCCAACTTGAGATACTACGTGCATTAGTTTCTGGCTTGGTACTGACTTTCATTTCATTGAATGAGAGGTTTAAATCCTGAGCTGTTTTAAATGTCTTATGCATTTCAATGTATGTAGTTATCTGAATGTGTTATCTAGTGTAATCTATTCATGCATTCATTACAAAGTAGTAAAGTCAGATATTGTCTATGTGCATCATGTGGAGAGAAGTCTTGTCTAAATTGTTTGGGGGTGGGTATGCTGTTTTATATAGCAAGTGTGAAACTATGCAGATTTACACTCAGCATTAGACTCCTGAGGTTGAATCAGAAGTTTGAAGGCTTGGGGGGGGTATTGACCTGATGGATATAGGTAAGGAGTTACATGCCTTACAACATGGTACAAATGTAGATCATTCCCTGCAGATTTGATAAGGTTGTAGAGACAGAA
>NC_056732.1:3283759-3358756 GCF_019279795.1 Protopterus annectens
CATGCTGTTACTTTGAGGGAGATGACCATCTTTATCATGCAAACTAATGGGTATAGTATTCTCATCCTAAGGGGTGGTGAAAGCCACACACACTCTGGCTAGGCTTATAAATGCCCTAGGGCAGATAACCTAGTATGAACCTACGAACCTTCCTGTGACATTCTCTTCATCTGCACCCTGCATAATCTGTTGCTTTTTCATATAGGAATTCACTTGTCTATCCCTACACAACATTGACTGTGTCAGAGTTGTCCATGTTTCTTGCACCTTCCCTTGCTGTGCAGCTCTAACTGAACTTTTGTACTCATTTCTTACTGAAAGCTGTAGAGAATCCTCATGTGGCAAGTGATCAAATGCTTCCTGTTCCACCCGTTTCTCTTTTTAATCTGTTATGACTCCTTGTTTCATCATGCTGTGACATTACCACTGTAGGATTTTCTACACTAAATCTCAGGTAATGTACAACATCAGTTTCTATTTCTTTAACTTCCACATTACTAATCCTTTTTTCTACTTTCTCCCTTTGTTTTCTTATTTATTTATTTTTTTGTATTGTGGAATTTTGTATATCCGGATGCCTTTGCCTTTATTTCTCTGCAACTATCTCTGGTGACACTTTTTGTAGTGATTTGTTCTGTTATCTCCTTTGCATACATATTGCACCATATTAATGTTGCTTACTTTCAAACATCCATATTTCTTCCTTTCTGTTTTCCTTACTTTAGGGGCTAATGGTCCATCACAGCTTGATGGAACAATGGTAAACTCTTTACACTAAATCCTTCTCGTTGGAAGTATTCCATAACTTCAACTTCCATTTGTTTAACTTCTGCACTAAGCTTCTGTTTTACATTCCCTCTTGGTGATCTTACTTTTGTGTGACGAAAGTTTCCATACCCGGATACACTGTGTATTTTTCTTCAAATATATGAGATGCTTTCTGGTATTGATTGCTTTGGCTTTCTCCTTTGCATAAATATTGCAGCAAATCCGATCTTTCTTTCCCATATTTTTCATGCCTTTCAAAAATCTCTAAGTGGTGTGTGTTTGTTTTTTTTTTGTTTTTTGTTTTGTAACAGTAAGGGGGGTTAAGTGGTAGAGGGTATTTCCTGCGGAGTAACTAGTAGTCATCAAGTCATGTGGACTCTTGTCTTCTACTTTATTGCTGTTGTGTAGCACTTTTGAGTACAGTTACTGTCATCTACTCTTATCTTGGCCTTTGGTAACTGCTTTAGGCAATTAAATGTTTCTATCAAGTCTTCTCTCTCTCTCTCTCTCTCTGCACTGTAAGGTTGAGAGGTATGCCTTCATTTATAACGGAAGTGTCATGAAATCACAAGAAATTAATGGATGTTATTGCATGTATATTCCTATACAGTAGACAAACCTTTTTGTTTTTAATTGGAACTAACCAGTACAACTTTATACATACATAGATAAGCAAACAGACACACACATTCCATGTGAAATTGTAGTTTCATTTATTTTACAAAATAAACAAGCAAGCAAACAGACACACCGGTTCCATGTGAACTCATGGTTTTATTTAACTGACTGTTGCATAACTATCATATCTAGGCATAGATAAATTTAATAGGTTTTACAGTGAAACTAAATTTCAACTAAAACAATTGTGATATTTTATGGCAAAGAAACAATTTGCTGATGAATCACAACAATGCAAGACATCTGTAATACACGTTCATTAGTGTAAAGAACACCATTACACATGTGTCTTTCGGCTTTTCCCAGTTAGGGGTCGCCACAGCAGAGCTGCGGTCCGCTAATGATTGGCAGTAGATTTTTACGTGAAGAGTTGCCGGTCCTGACGCACAGCCTTCAACGAAGGTACACCCATTCACGTATGTCTCCACACAGAAGACGCTCTAGCTGAGAATCGAACAGGACAACGTCTTACTATGAGGCGACAATGCTACTGCAGCACCACCACCGCAGTAAAGAACACCATTACACATAAAAACTAAAAAAAAAAAAAACAAAACAAAAAAAAAAAAATGGAGAGATCTGTCTATACTTAACATAGCCACTCTGTTAAACAGCATATTTATATTTATACATTTTACATATGCACATACATACAAATATTTCAGACACGAGCAATAATGCTGTTCTTGCATGCAAAGTGATGGTTATAATTTGACCTAATTTTAATTTCTTATATTTTATTAACTGTCTTCTTGCTTGGATTCCACTTTGCTTTTTGCCAAACTGTTTGACATTCTTTCAGAAAATGGTATAATTTACAATTTTCTGTGGAACTCCGGTTTTGATTAAAAAGTGTCGGTCAGCCTTCCACTTGTATGGTTATCAAACTGAAATTAATAAGTAAAGAAACGGATAAAGAGCTGAATAAATAAGGGGAATAAATTAAATTATTTCAAACATAGATGAGTTTAATTTGTGGTACCTTTGCGAGTACAGCACACATCTATTTGTTGTTTTCATTACTTATTAAAGTAAAGCATTATATGTTTGTTTACAGGTACCTTGTTACGTGTGTATATAGATGTTCTTCTTGTTTCACTGTTGCAGTCATTACATTTGGGTAATCTGTTGGCAGGTTGCCCTCAGTCGGCCTGAATAACAAAGTCTTGGGTCCTGCGTCGGTTGCTGTTTCTTCTTCCATGACGTCAGGTCTTCAGGGGTATAAAACATGCAGCCGACGCCATTTTATTCAGTCTTTCTTGCCATGCGGTGCCAGAAGCAGTTTGCAAGTGCCGGTTGGCCAACTCCTGAAATTTTCGTATTCAAGTTTCAGAACCAAAGTCTTCAAACTAAAGCCAAGTACCTCCGTTGGGGAAACTTTTTCTTGCTCCTTACCGATGTCAGTTAAAGTTAATAATTGCATTACTTGTGGGAAGCAAATACCTCCTAAGGATTTTCATTTGTTCCTTGCCTAGGCCCAAATCAAAACATGCCTTGCTGTCGGTTTTGTGCTAGATTTAACCAACGCACTATTAAGTGTCTGTATATTTTTGCTTCTAAATATTTTGGTGCAAGATTTAATTATCCTGAAATGTCGTCGGTTAGCAATCCGACTACCGGAGTTCATAAAAAACGCAAAGGAAAAGACAGACCGTCGAGGTCCAGAACTGACTGCCGTTCGCCGGTACTCGGTGAGGTGCCTTCACAGCCCCCTGATACCCGCTGCTTTTGAGTCACAGGCCTCTACCGAGACCCTTTTGGAGTCTGGTATGCCACGAGATTCTCAGAGTATTGAACCCGCGGATGTCTCTCCCTTGGATGGGTCCGGAGCCGCTGAGCAGGCACCAGCTTCTGAAGGTGTTTTCAGGCCTCAACATTTTTATATTAAACAGACGCCAGCAACATAAACAAGGTCAAAAACAACTTCTAGGTCTAAAAGACTGACGCATGAGCCACGTGCTCAGGCCCCTATGCCTAAAAAACAGATGCTCAAAATGGCTGAGGATTTAATTACCTTGATCAGGGGTTCCCAAACCCCCCCCCCTGCTAAAAGACCTATGCAAGGCACTGATTATGAATCTTCAGATCAGGTTTCCATTTCTTCTGATTCCTCTTCTGATCAGGAATTTTATGTTCCACCCTATGAGGATTCTGATGCAGAGGAATCCATCCCATCTGCATCTCCTCCTGAAGATTGCTCTTTTGGAGAGACCTTGCATACTTTAAGGGAACATTTTCACTGGGAGAGTCAAGATTTCTCTGAATCAAAAAAGAGGCTTAGGGATTTCCTCCTCCTTCCTCAGCATAGGCCTTTGGCTATACCTCCTGTTCTAGACATTGTTGATGTGTTCTCGGAATCGAGCATGGCTCCTGATTCCCTGCCTCCGGCTCCTAGTAAGCCAGACAGATATTACAGGGTTCCTGACTCCCACAAATTTCTTTTCAAAAATCCTGCTGCTGACCCTGAAACTTTTTCTCAGGGTCCCAAAGATGTAAAGGCCTCTACAGCCAAAAATCCTACCCCTTCTGATAGATTCCAGGGCACTGATTAGATGGGGTAAGAAGGTTTATACTTCTGCAACCTTGGTAATCAGGGCTTTAAACTGCCAGTTTCATATGCTTAAATATCAACAGCATGTTATGGGCTTACTGAAACAGAGAATGATGATTTCTGATTGTGTGGAAAACAGGAATTATTGCATTCAGCCTAACAGGTTGGAAAGCATACTTTGCAATGTGGTTTTGATTCCTTGAAGGCCTCTTGTAGGGCCGCCGTTACTGGATCTGTGATTAGAAGGCATGCCTGGCTCAAGGAGCAAAATCTGCCTGATCATGTTAAAGCTAAATTGTTGAATGCCCCTTTGCAGCATGATGCACTGGCAATAAGACAGAAGAGGTTTTAAAGAAAATGGAAGACAAAACTAAATCTATGCAGACTGTAAAAGATTTCTTGCAAGTGCAGCCACCCAGGTTCAGTAGGCACTGGCCTACCAAAAATTGGTCCTTTCCTATGTCCAGCAGAACCACTCAGAGCAAATCCAGGTGCTCAAAAGGCTCCCGATACCAATCACAGGGTTCTTACAGGTCAAAGCAATGGGGGTGCCTCCACCTCCAAATCTGGAGGAAACAAAGCACAAACCTGCAGTAAGCAGTTTCAATGACTTTCCTCTACCATCACCAAGCGCTTCTCTTTTGGCAGCCCCCTTGGGGAGAAAACTAGCACTTCATGCTCAAAATTGGCAGTTAATTACCTGGGACAAGTGGGTATTAAACATAGTATTCCAGGGGTACAGATTTCATTTCCATAGTTTGCCAATTCCAAACAGATGGCTGGATCTGCCACAAAACCAGTGGGCAGAGGCCCAGAAACAAGTCTGGTCCCTCATGGATAGGGAGGCTATTCAACCGGTACCAGAAAAGGAAAAAGGACAAGGTTTTTATTCGAGACTTTTCCTGGTACCCAGAAAAGACAAATCATGGCGTCCAATACTGGACATATCGATTTTGAACATGTTCCTGGACATTACAAAATTTAAAATGCTGACTTTACAACAGCTACTGCCTATTCTAGGCAGGAATGCTTGGTTAGTAATTCTAGACTTAAGAGGCATACCTGCATATCCCAATAAGGGAATCATGCAGAAGATACCTCTGCTTCAAAGCAGGTTTTTTGCATTACCAGTTCTCTGCACTGCCCTTTGTAAAGAACCTGAGTGCAGTAGATCAGCCAAAGTGCCTGGCACCAGTAATTGCATTCTGCAGACAAAGCAGCATTCAAATTTATCCTTATCTGGACGATTGTCTCATTCAAGCAGGGGACAAGGACACTCTTCAACATCTGGTGTTTGTAAAAAAAAAAAAAAAAAAGCTTCTAGCATGCCTAGGGCACACCATAAACTAAAAGAAATCACAACTGGTACCCTCACAAATAATTACATTCCTGGGTGCAAGCTTGAATACAACTGCCCAGATAGCTTACCTCATGCCAGACAAACAAAGGCAATTGACAACATACTTCAAACAACTGGGTAGTTATCTGCAAGACAAATTCTGCATTCTACTTATTCCATATGCGAGACTGCATATGAGGAAACTTCAATGTTGTTGTGTCTTTCGGCTTTTCCCGGGTAGGGGTCGCCACAGCGGAACTCCGGTCTGCTAATGATTGGCAGTTGATTTTTACGTACCGAGTTGCCAGCTGTGACGTACAACCTTCAATGAAGATACGCCCATTCACGCATGTCTCCACGCAGAAGACGCTTTAGCTGAGAATCGAACCGGACAGCGTCTTACTGTGAGGCGACAATGCTACCGCAGCACCACCACTGCAGTATGGTACCTAAAAAGTTTATGGAATCAACATTGTCACAGCCTGGAAACAATGATTTCTCTCATTCCCTGCCTACAACAAGAGTTCCTTTGGTGGGCAAAGACATGCCTCCAAAACAAGGGACTGTCATTCACTCTACCCCCTGCCACCCAAACCCTAACTACAGACTCATTAGATTATGCTTGGGGGGGGGGGGGGTCCATCTGGCAGGGAGATGCATTCAGGGCAAATGGAGCCCAAACCAAATGCATCTGCATATCAACCAGAAAGAGATACTAGCTGAAGAAATGTATCCACTGAAGAATGCATCTCTTTTCTGAAGAAATGTCAAGCAGAGGTCTTTATTTTGCCTCTGAAGAAACTGTCCAAAAGTAGACCAGACAAACTCCGTACTACTGTATCTGTTGTACTTTGTATCTGAACAAATTCTTGCCAAACAGTTACTTCTGTTAGAGCTATTTCAATTCTATTATAACACAGCTAGACAGATGAATAGACTAAGGCACACTTAGTCTAAAGTGTCACTACCAAATAAAACCTACTGTCCAGTTTATATACTCTTTTCAACCAATGTTATTTTTAATGTCTTTGTGACTTGTTCTTCTGGTTTCTGTCTGTGTCATGAAAAAGTTCATGGTTATTTCATGCCCTTTTTTGGTCCTTGCTGCATCTGAAGACTTCACAAAAGTCTTTCCACGTCATCTTTGTGTCACTTGACCTGTCTGCATTTTATTTTATTTATTTCTGCATCTGAAAGCCAAGAAAGTCGACTTCCATTTTTTCTATAACTGGATGCATTTACAGTACTGCCCATAGCTATATGTTGTTAATATCTAAGCTGAACATAACTGTTCTTGCAAAGCAAGCATATTATTTTGAAAACTGCTGTTTGGCCTTGCACATTTCCTTTCACTGTACACACAGTATATTGGGAGAAAGCATTTTAATTTGCACAATATCTATCACTAGCTGTTCAGAATGCTTTAACAGCCTTCAAGGACTTACTTCATCCAGGACAACTACTGATAAAGATGGACAACACCACAGTTATGTGGTACATAAACAAGCAGGGGGGTACACATTCCTACCCACTTTGCAGACTAGCCATGGCTTTGTGGAACACAGCCTTGGCTTCCCAAATACATCTTCAAGCTCAATTCCTGCCAGGAAAGCAAAATACTCTGGCAGACGACCTAAGCAGAAATCTTATGGGCCCGCACGAATGGAAACTGGATCCACAATTCTTCAGCATGTTAACACAGAAATGGGAGAGCCCAGACATAGATCTATTTGCCTCTCCCTAAAATTATCAGTTGGACAAATTCTGCACAAGAACTCATCACAAAAAAACATGGAAAGTGGATGCTGTATCCTTCAGTTGGAAAAACCTATCCTGCTATGCCTTCCCCCTCTGCCTCTACTCTCCAAGGTCTTACTGAAAGTCAGACAGGAAAAACCAAAAATGATCCTAATTGCTCTGGACTGGCCCCGCCAGTACTGGTACCCGCTTCTAAGGAATATGTCTCACCTTCCTCCATGGTACTTGCCTCAAATACCTCATCTACTGTCTCAGCAGAACTATCAAATTCTGCACACTCCACTCCAAAACTCTGAATCTTGCAGCATGGCTAATCAACTGATTATTCAAACAGCACCTCTCAGTAAATCTGTGATGAATGTCATTTTGGAAGCCAGAAGGTCTAGTACTAGAAAATCTTATGCTGATAAATGGAAGAGATTCTGTGCCTGGAACCAAGCACAAGGAATTGATGCAGCAAAGCCCAATATTCCTCAGATTTTACAATATTTGACTTAGATGCTTGACAAGGGCCTAACTTTGACAAGGGCCTAACTTTTTCTTCAATAAAAGTCCATGCATCTGCCATCTCTGCTCATTACAACACAGAGCCTCCCCTCTTTTCTCATCCTCTGCTTAAACAACATCTTAGAGGGGCCAAAAATTTAAGGCTTCCCAGAAGAGCACCAGCTTCTGCATGGGATCTCAATTTTGTGCTGGAAAAACTCACCATGTCTCCTTTTGAACCAGCAACTACTGCGGATATAAAATTTTTATCTTGGAAAACAGCTTTTCTTTTGGCAGTCACTTCAGCAAGAAGGGTTTCAGAACTATAGGCTCTCATGGCAGTGGAGCCTTTTATTATATATTTTACCTGGACAGGGTGTCCCTCAAGACCAATCCTCCTTTTATGCTTAAGGTGGTATCCAGTGTGGCTTTTAACCAGATCATTCACCTGCCAACATTTTACCCAAGTCCGCAGAACAAGGGGAGCGGATTTTGCATTCATTGGATGTACACAGACAACTAAGATTCTACCTAAATAGAACCAAATCTCTAAGAAAGTGTGAGCAACTACTGGTAGCATTTGCTGCAGGGTCAAAGGGGAGGGCTATATCAAAGCATCCAATTTCTAAATGGATAAGCCACTGCATTAGTTTCTGCTATTTGCACCATGGTAAACCGGTGCCCAAGGGGGTCCGATCACAGTCCACCAGGGCTGCCTCTACTTCAGCAGCTTTTCTCAGAGGGGTTCCAACCAAAGGCATTCTAGAAGCTGCTACTTGGAGCTCTGTTCATACCTTCACAAAGCATTATCATTTACCCCTCTCCTCCAAATCCAGGGCAGGCTTTGCCACTGCAGTCCTGCAGGGCCTTAAAGCCGCTCCTGATGCTGTTTAGTTCCATCCTCCCATCCATAGCTTTGGGATTCTACCTAACTGTAATGACTGCAACAATGAAACACGAAGAACAGTACAATTGTGTACACTTACCATAAATGTAGATGTTCGAGTGTATTCACTGTTGCAGTCCGGGTTACCCACCCGCCATCCCCTTTTCTATACCTTTTCTTTCCTTCACTATACTCAAAAGCCTTTGTGGTGTGTTTGCTTTTAGTTGAAGGTAAAGTTTATGCTTCTAAAAGTGTATTTATATATTTACGGTTTACTTGTATATATATTTCTGCTCCCCATTTGGGGGGCACTTGACATCTGTGGCAAGAAAAACTGAATACAGTGGTGTCTGCTGCATGTTTTATACCCGTGACGTCATGAAAGAGGAGACAGCAACAGACGCAGGACCCAAGACTTTGTTAATCAGGCTGACTGAGGGAAAACTGCCAGCAGATTACCTAAATGTAATGACTGCAACAGTGAATACACCCTAACATCTACATTTATGGTAAGTGTACACAACTGTACTTTTGTGCTCTTACAGGACAAAAACGCAGTGGGGGGTATTCTGAAGGGGAAAAATAGTGTGTAAAGCTAAACCTTTCAGTAATGACATTCAAATTAGATGGATTATTATTTATTTTACATTTGTTGACCGGGACCGTCCGACTAAGCTCACAACATTTTACAGCAGAAGCCCAGGGAGAAAAGCTCCGAATCAATTAAAACATTAAATGAGATGTACAAGTGGTTAACAGATCTCATACAGTAGTTACAAAATTAAACCACACTAAGAACAAAAGGATGATAAAAGCATAGGAAGTAAACTGTTTCATAATAAAAGAAAGTTTGTAAATCTAAAGAGCAATAGGCAGTGTATTACAAAAGCTTAGGACGTTGCATAGATTCTACATACAGTGGATATAAAAAGTATACACACCCCTGTTTAAATGCCAGGTTTTTGTGATATAAAAAAAGAGCCCAGTCGATAATTTCAAAACTTTCCCCACCTTTAATGTGACCTATAACCTGTACAATTCAATTGAAAAACAAACAAATCTGTTAGGGGGAAAAAATATAAAAAATAAAAAACGTACAATACACTGGTTGCTTAACTGTGCACACCCTTAAACTATAACTTTGTTGTGTGTGTAATACAGCATTCAGTCTTCTTGGGTACACACCTGCCATCAATTAAAGAAACTCTGATTAATTCCAAATAAAGTTCAGCTGTCCTAGTAGATTTTCCTGACATTTACTCAGTTGCCTGCTACAGCAAAAGCCATGGTTCGCGGAGAGCTTGCAAAGCATCAAAAGGCTCTCATTGTTGAAAGGTATCAGTCAGGAGAAGGGTACAAAAAAATGTCCACAGCATTGGATATGCCATGGAATACAGTGAAGACAGTCATCAAAAAGTGGAGAAAATATGAGACAACAGTGACATTGCAAAGAACTGGACGTCCCTCCAAAATTGATAAAAAGACTAGATGAAAACTGGTCAGGGAGGCTGCCAAGAGACCTACAGCAACACTGAAGGAGCTCAGGAATTTCTGGCAAGTACTGGTTGTGTACTACGTGCGACAGCAATCTCCCGTATTCGCCATATGTCTGGGCTATGCGATAGGGTTGCAAGACAGAACCTTTTCTTGCACAGAAAAACATCTTGGCATGGCTAAAATTTGCAAAACAATACATCAGGTCTCCCAAAAGCATGTGGGAAAATGTGTTCTGGTCGGATGAGAGCAGGGTCCTTGGGATATTGTAAGGTTTCATTTTTAGTGGATAGGTATTAAGATATTTTGCTTTGTTTTTGGATGTAAGAAGGTAGAAGGGAGAGATTTTTATTTTAGGGAATAGGATATTCATTGAAAAGATAGCTGCAGAGATAGCTATGGGCTTCTGAGGGTAAGAAAAGGTATGTGAGTGAGGGGTGGTGGGGGCTAGCCCTTAGCGTGCTTGTCTTTGCCCATCAGCCAATTGAGCATACACTTTTATGCACTCCATTCACATGGAAGAGGACCAGCAGAGTTCAAGGTGATCAAGCATGCAGGAAGCTCCAGTCCACAAAAGGTAATATTGGAAGGTGAAGTGTGTGTCTTACAGGTTACGCCCAGGTTCTGCAAATAAAGACAATAGTGTTAGGTGAGGTAGAAGAGGTTATTTTTCAGCTGTCTTTAATAAGTGATGTACTTCCATTTTCCAAATTTCTTGATGTTCTCCTATGATGTCCTTGCCTGCTGCACACGAGAAGCTGCCGCTGTGCTAAATTTGCGTGGAATCTTACTTGAGCATGTGGTATATATATATCTGGGTTCAAGCTTCAGCACTCTACCTTTTTCTTCAATAAAGCCCCACACCTGAAGCTAATAAGCAGGGTACCCTTCTCATGGCAGAAAACTGTTCTTTCTTAAGTACCACTCTGTGGTAAAACTGTGTGAGTGGGCTTCTGTGTTATAGGCACAGTATTTATTAATGTTGCAGGCATTGTACTGCATTCTATTCTGTGTCTCCTGAGGCTGGAGCCAGCCACTGGTTCTTTGCCTCCTGATCAGTCATAGGTTTCTCCTAATTATCTTTAGCATATTCTTATTTTAGCCAGCTAACTGCTCCACATAGGGCTGATAAACCCATCTCCTGTATTACTGATGACCTATATTTTGGAGTTTGTACCATAAGGCTCACACTTCCTCCCCATGCCTTTGTGCACCAGCTGATTGCTTGCAGGGTGTAATGTGGCCTTCACCCTGTTTTAATCAACCTCTAACAGTAGCAAGGTGTTTGCCATCCATTGTTTTACTGCTACGAGACCTACAACTGGACATCCTTGCATCTTCCTATTGTCTCTAAACTGCTGTAGTACCCTTTTGTAAGCCACCTAATTACCTGTACTGAGAGTGTTTATTATCTTTATTCTTGTATGTCCACTGATGCTGTGAATTAATTCTGTACCCACACTGGTACTGGTGCTGTTTCCAGTGCTACTCTCTTGAATTGAGCCCACCGTGAAAGCAACATAGTGTAAAATGTCCAATTATTCTTCACCTCACCCTTTTTGCTGATTGCTCCCTGCCTGAACAATACATATGTTGTCAGAGTTGGGAGTCCCTTGTTTGCCTTCTCGTTGTATATCCAGGAAGAACTCAAACTATGTAATGGTAAATTAATGTCTACATATAATTACTCTTGGCCACCTGCTGCTCATCTTGCTTCTTCTTAAGTACCTCCCCCTCCAATTGTTAGGAATATGGCAACAGTTATCCTGAAAAAAACTGCAGTGCAGTCTGAGGGTGTGCCAACACACAAGTAAAATCTCTAAAAATGTAGATGTCTGAAGGCAAGAATACTCTTGTTACTTGATAGGTTAATTGGTGGTTACTACACTATTGACCCAAAGGTCTTTATAAGCCTAGTCGTGTTTATAAGCCTAGTCGTGTGTACCCAATATAATTCTAGAGAAACCATTACAAAGGATCTAGCCTAAACTCAAGATCTTAGTTGGCAATGGCTACCCATATCTAGGAGGGTTATAGGTGAAAT
This sequence comes from Protopterus annectens, assembly GCF_019279795.1. Taxonomy (NCBI): domain Eukaryota; kingdom Metazoa; phylum Chordata; order Ceratodontiformes; family Protopteridae; genus Protopterus; species Protopterus annectens. The sequence continues at coordinate 3,295,764 of NC_056732.1, forward strand.
CCCCGGCAATGAATTTATGGTTTTCCATCCAGTCATCCAGGCTACACACAAACAGGGTCATAGATGGCTTTGTATAATGTGAACTGGCAGTCTATTCCAGAGGTGTGATGACCTCTGAGAGACATAACTGTTCCTCCAGCAGGCCCAATTTATGTCACAGGCCAGATTAAGTTCCCTGGAGCAAGTGACCCTTATCCCATTTGAGTTTTATATGTGCAGCATTTCTATTAGGTTTGGATCCGAGATTGATCTGCAGGCCAGGCACAAGTCTTCTCTTAAGTAGTCCATACGCAACTGAGTACAGTGATGGTGACTTCTATGTGTCAGTGTAGGACATGTGGTGCAGACCCTGTAATTTTCTTGGTTAGAAGTCTCTGAGGCCTCTCAAGTTGCTGCAGGTGGCTTGTAAGGTACATACCAAAGGGATTCTTGTACTCAGTTATTGGCCTGATAAGGGTCAAGTACAGGGGTGTTTTGACCTTTTTCTCTATTGACATGACCTTTTTTTTTTGCTCTTGAGGCAATGGCTTTGATAATGGGGTAAGCAACATAGAAAGCCTTCCTTACCACAGTAGACACATGATGGTCAAAGTTTAGGCTGCAATCGGCTTGCATTCCCAAGTCTCTCATTACTGAGTTGTTACGTTAGGGTATTGTATGATAATCTGCAGGGATTTCGTTTTTACTGAAGGGGATGATAATGCATTTTTAGCACCGATTCGAGTCCACAGCTTTGGCACCAACCATTGACCTGTGTAAGCCCCTCTTGAAGTATATCGACATCGTTTGGGGATTCAGTAATTGCACCTAATTTGCAGTCACCAGTAAACTTAGTCAGGCACAGCCCCTCTGTTTTTGCCTGAACTTCTGAGAAGTATATTCCAAACAATAAGGGGCCCAGCACTGACCCCTGCAGAACTCCACTGCTGACAATTCTGCTGTTTTAGGTAAAGTCCCCAACTTTGAGTGTGATCTGTTGGTGAGCCAGTTAGCAACTCACCTGACAACATAAGGGTTGATATTCAACTGGGAGAGTTAATCAATGATGCCTGAATGTGGGACTGTGTCAAAGGTCTTTGCTAAGTCAAGGTGGGCTGTATGCACAGATTTCCCTTCATTTATGGCTCTGGTGGCATTTTTGAAGAGGTCTACTAGGTTTAACAGGCATGACCTGTCTTTTACAAAACCAAGCTGTCCGATGAAGGGTTTGGGGATCACCTATGTCCTTATTTATAGGGTCAATGATGATTTGTTCCATGACCTTACAGATAAATCTGGTTAAGCTTATGGGCCTTTAATTCCTGTAGTTTGAGTCACACTTTTAATACTCTTGTCAAGTATCATGTGACAAATGAAAAAAAACTGTTACTTGTAAAACTAGTAATAAAGGGTCAGTGACATGAATGCTGTTAGGAGCAGCTATACTTTCACCTTGGTCAAAATACCTCCTACATGTCAGTGTATGAGTGTGTGTGCATGTACATATGTATATATCCACCAGCATATCCCACATACAGGTGTGTGCATGTCTGTATACATAAACCGAGAGAGACAAATTCAGAAATGTGTGTGTGTGTGTGTGTGTGTATATGTGTGTGTGTGTGTGTGTATATATATATATATATATATATATATATATATATATATATATATATATATATATATATATATATATATATATATATATATATACACATACACACTTTTGTGTGTGCATGAGTGTAGACATACAAATATATGTGGATCTATAAAGACAAAGATAGACAACAAATACATTGTAAACAGTCAAAGCAATACATATGATAAACACATAATGACACATGCATTTATTTAAATTATTATCTATTTCCATCTTGATAAGGGGGTAAGTGGTCTCATCAACACAGCCATCTGTGTCACAAAAGAGGTAAGTTTGAGAAAAGTTATAATTCCAAGATTAACAATGAAGTATAACACTAAAATAATTATTTGCACTGCATACAAAGTTTTAATAAAATACATGCATTATCCATAACTCTCAGATTTTCACAGAATGTACAGATATTTGCCTCATATATTTGGTCCATTTTTCATACAATTGAGGTTTTCTGGCAAATTAGTGGTAAATCCATTTAAGACTGAAGTTAGAAAATGGTAGAAGTTTGAGTTTCAGACTTCATATCCTTCGGAATATTCATGCTAATTTAAAACCGGTTATTCTAGCAACTTTCTAAGTTTGTAAGAGCAATATTTAAAAATTGCCCCTATTTTTGGACCTTTGTTCCATTTTTATTTATGGCTTTGTCCAGATTTCTTGCTCTGAGGTTGAGAGGTATGATTATCACATATCCAGCATATACAAATTTGACAAGATATTCAAGAATGCCTTGAATTTCAACCAGTCAGTAAGACACAGCAAGGCTTGTGTTTTTACAACCACATGAATATAAATTTAGATTACCTATTGCATACATACTAATGCACACAGATAGGAAAATAGAGACTGTGTTTGCCTCAACTTTTAAATGGTAACTGGTGGAACTCTACTGCAGTCAAATATTCAGGAAAAGAAAGTTCCAAACATTTTACCACAGTGCAAGGAAGAAAAAGAAAATAAATTCAGTTGGATGGACTCCGCATTATACAGACAGTTACTGTGTGATTCCTGAAGGGTGTCTGCTAATGGGAAAATATTTTTAGTACAGTAACACAATTCAGTTTCAGCCCGCGGTGGTGGTGCTGCGGTAGCGTTGTCGCCTCACAATAAGACACTGTCTGGTCTAATTCTCAGCTAGAGCGTCTTCTGCGTGGAGACATGTGCGAATGGGCCTTCCTTCGTTGAAGGTTGTGCGTCAGGGCTGGTAAACTCTGTACGTAAAAAATCAACTACCAATCATTAGCGGACCGGAGTTCCGCTGTGGCGACCAAAAGCCGAAAGACGCAAACACAATTCAGTTTCAAAGTTGTCTAATGTTTTTATTGAAACATAAGATTTTATTCTTCTAGAATCCTAGGACATTTGCAACTCGGATGCGACTGCCCAAAGTAATGCTGTCCTGTGAAATGAGGGAAACTGTCTTGTACATGTACGTTTGCATTAGTACATGCACTAGTAAGCAACACTATTATGGACTATATGAAAAATAATTACCAGTAAAAGGAAAAAAAAACATGTGCCAACAAGCATGAAACAAAAAAAAAAAGAAACTACAACTGCCAAAGTTGGAATAATCAACTGTTTAAAAAAAAAAAAAACTACTACTAAAGATGGAATTTCATTGCTGCAAAGGCTTCAGGATCTGAGTGTGATTAGATAGTTTCTCCGGCTGTGGCTAAACCAGTCAGTCATTCAGATAATCTAATAGCCTTGGGGTGGGGGTGGGGGGGACTGCAAAAAAACAAACTGTAAACTGTTAGCATTTCCTGTAATGACCATCCCCCACTGACATTTGTGAAATCTGACCTGCAGTATGGTAACACCTTCTCTGAAAATCCTGCCTCTTTGAACATGTAACTTACACTCCACTACAGAAGTAAACAAAGTACTCCAGCAAGCAACTGATTTTAGAAACAAGATAGTACTCCTTTAAAGGAAAACTCCGGGCTCAACTACAATTTAACTCAGCCCAGAGTCTTTATCTTTCCCTATAAACTCATTCCAGCACTAATGACTTAGCAGAACACAAACAGAAGTTTATTCGTTCTACATGTTTGCCTTTCCGTATCATAGGGCAGGAAAGCCCATCCCCCATCCTTTGGTATCGCATTCCTTGAGGTAGAGTTGGTCTCTACCTTCCTGACGTACCTTCGACACAAGCAAATCAGTAGTTTTCTCCTGATGATCCTGATCCGCCCCACACTGTGATGTCACCCGCTTATCTGACTATAACCATTCAGTAAAACTTGTTGTGGAACTGTTTAACCTCCCCAGTTTCAACCCGGAGCGAAAACATTGTTGTGTCAAGGCATTTTCAAACAGGACAGCAGGCAAAGTCCGTTGAACACACACAGCATATCGTACATTTTTTTCGGTAAGTACCTAGAATGCATACAACTATTTTACCAAAGTTATGTACTAAAGTCTAAAAATGTATTTTTCATTTGTTGTGTATGCATGCATGTGTTTGAGAAGTACTTCTGTCTGTTTGTGTGCGAGTGAATGCGTGCCTAAAAGCAGTATGTATGTCTGTGTGCATGCAGAGCAGGTTGTGTTTGTGAAACCAGTGTGCGTGTTTTTTTGAATGCAGAACTCAGAATGAATGTGTGTGCATGCTTGTGTGTATTAATGATGCATGAGAGACTGAACTGTATGTATGTGTGTGTGTGTGTATAATAAGCCGATCGGCTTATTACTGCAGAGTGCGTTTTTTTTTTGCACATTTAAGTCCTTGCTGAGGGGAATTGGTGCTGCCGTTAAACGGCAGAGGGCTGTACATCAACCAGTAATAAGCCGATCGGCTTATTACTGCAGAGTGCGTTTTTTTTTTTTTTTTTGCACATTTAAGTCCTTGCTGAGGGGAATTGGTGCTGCCGTTAAACGTTAGAGGGCTGTACATCAACCAGTAATAAGCCGATCGGCTTATTACTGTAGAGTCATTTTTTTTTTATTATGTTTGTTTTTTGGCATCTTGAGGAATGGAATAGTTACAGAGGGTTCCACATCTAACTGTACTAAGCCGGTCGCTAACATTGCAGCGATCGGCATAGTAACTGTGGAGTCCGTTTTGTCTTTTTTCTTTCGTTTTGCTTCTTGAAGAACGAAATAGGTGCAAGAGGGTTCCACATCTAACTGTACTAAGCCGGTCGCTAACATTGCAGCGATCGGCTTAGTAACTGTGGAGTCCTTTTTTTGTTTTGCCTTTCCTGGAGCAGGGCGTTGTACATCAAACATTAATAAGCCTGTACTTACTATCAAATATCAGTGGCAGGAAAAAATACTCGTTTCAGCCTGCTGTCTAAACTCTTGACATGTCTCTAACTTCCTGTAAAATAAAAATTAAAATTAAGACAGTAGCTAAAATAACAAAATGTGTGTTTGCCTGCATAATATGAAGAATGCCAATGTATGAGGGAGATGGCAAGGGTATAAGGAATACTGAGGGACACTCTGCCAAAGTCCGGACTGTTGGGAGGGAAAGCTAATCACAATATAATTGATTGTAGTTCTAGCAGTTATCCTTTCAACTGTCTATAGTTTTGCAGTACGTCATTACACTTTTTACTCTATCATAAAATACCTGCAGATGGCTTTACTTTGTGTATCCCAGTAGAAGTTGCTCACCAATACTTTTGTGGCTGGAATTCTTTCCATGCTTGAATTACAATGGGCACATTGATCACATGTCCAGTGAGACTGAATTTTTTTATAGGTTCATACTAGGCTATCTGCCCTAGAGCATTTATAAGCCTAGCCAGAGTGTGTTTGGCTTTCGCCACCCATTTTAAATTAATTTTGCTATGCCCTTTTTCAAGGTTAGTATACTGTGCCTCTGTCTAACAGTGACACAGAAGTGATACCCGGGGTAAACCTACGATCTCCCATCCACTCATCAAGATTCCTCTTGAAGAGAGTCAGTGAGGGACTCTGCCTAACCTGGACTGGGATTTTATTCCAGAGTGAAGGGAGCCTCTAGGTTATGAATCTGTCCCTCCAGCATGTCCTATTTATTTCAGTGCTGAGGTTCAAGTCTCTCGAGCGTGTAGCTCGATGGGATTTGGATTTTCTGAGGTGCAGCATGTCCCTTAATTCCGGGTTGGACGTGGCCTTATACGTCAGGCACAGGTCACCTCTGAGCAGGCGTTATGACACTGAGTAGAACTGGAGTTTCTTTAACCGGGCAGCATATGGCATCTGTTTGAGCCCTTTGATCCTCTTGGTGAGGTACTTTTGGGGTCTTTCCAGTTGCTGCAGGTGTTTGGTAAGGTACATCCCAAAAGGGGCATTGTACTCGATTATGGGCCTGATGAGGGATGAGTAAAGAGGCACGATGACCTCCCCTAATCTAGATGTGAATCCCTTCATGATTAGGCGGACTATATAAAATGTTTTTCTAACCACTTTGGCCACGTGGTTGTCAAATGAGAGATTGCTATCAACTAGGGTCCCCAGGTCCCTAATTACTTCTTCTGTACTTAATGGATTACCACCTATGTGGTAATTTGTGGGCACTTTGTTTTTGCCAAAGGGGATGACTATACACTTTTTGGCGTTTAGCTTGAGGCCATGGCTCTGGCACCAGTTGTCTGTTTCTGTGAGGCCCTTTTGGAGGATGCTTGTGTCGGGAGAGTCGATTATGGCACCCAATTTGCAGTCATCTGCGAACTTGGTCAGCCACAGTCCTTCCGTGTTGGCCTGTACCGCCGAGAAATATATACCAAACGAGAGGTCCCAGGACTGATTTCTGAGGTACTCCACTTGTTACTTGTCTGGAGCTGGATTTGGAGTCTGCTACTTTTACAGTCTTGGTTCTGTCAGTAAGCCAGTTAGCAACCCATCGAGTGACATAGAGATTTATGCCCAGCTTAGTAAGTTTACCTATGATTCCAGAGTGGGGGATGGTTTCAAAAGACTTGGCGAGGTCCATATAGGCTTTGTGGACTGCCTTACCCTCATCCTCAGCTATGGAGACTGATTCTAAGAAGTCAATCAGATTCAGGAGACTAGATCGACTCTTCACAAACCCAAACTGGGTGGGGACCAGTGTTTGAAGGTTGCCAATGTCTTTGTTTATAAGGTCCATGATATTGAGTTCCATGGCCTTGCAGATCAGGCTTGTCAGACTGATAGGATGGTAGTTCCCGGGATCCAAGGCAGACCCCCCCCCCCCTTGCGTAGTGGGATAACTGTAGCTGTGCGCCACTCAGTGCACATGAAGCCTGATGTCAGGCTATGATTAAACATGACACTTAGGTGAGGTGACAGTTCATTTAGTAGTTCATGCGGAACACAGCCTGGGATGTCATCTGGTCCCTTGGATGCTGTATTCTTAGCTTTGGAGAGTGCAGTTTCTACCTGTGTGGCTGTGCATACTGGAATTTTGCAATCTTTTGATATTGAGATTGGCCCTTTAGGGGGTGAGAGGAGGGTGAAGTTGGCACAAAATCAATATGCCAGGATATTGGCAATATCCGTGGTCAGTATATTTAATGCCATTCTCTTGTAGCTCAAATCGGATCTCATGCATTGCCATTTAGATTCTTGACATAATTATGGAGTCAAAATTGTCAGTCTCGATACAGGAATTATAGGTTCATAGGTAGGTACTAGGCTATCAGCCCTGGGTCCTATACAAGCCCAACCAAAATGTACCCTGACTTTTGCCACCCAAGAAAATTATTTTCCTGTGCCATTGTCAAGCAGAGCCACAGAGGTGATCACAGGGCTTAATTTCCTATTTCCCATCCAGTCATCAAGGTTTTTCTTGAAGACTGCTACTGAGGATCTTTGATTGATAGAAATAGGTAGTTTATTCCAGTGTGTGGGAAGTGTCTGGGACAGGAATCTATCCCTCCGGCATGTTCTGTTTAATGTGGTGACAAGGTTTAGGTCCCTAAAGCATGTAGCTCAGAGGCATTGTGATTTCTTTAAAAATCACCTCTTTTTCTGGATGAGAAACCTTTTGTGATGTGGTGTGCCATGTAGAAGGATTTCCTGAGTACTGTGGTGATGTGATTATCAAAGGAGAGACTACTGTCCACCTGTGTCCCAAGGTCTCTTATCACACTTTCACTGTTAAGTATACTACCGCCTATTATGTAATAGTTCATGGGTACAGAGTTTTTACCAAAGGGGATGACAATGCACTTTTTTGCATTGAGCTTGAGGCCATGGCTTTGACACCAGGCATCTTTCTCAGTGAGGCCCTTTTGGGGGATGTGCACATCGTTATGAGTTTTGATTATGGCTCCTAGTTTGCAGTCATCTGAGAACTTCGTTAGCCAAAGACCTCCTGTGTTAACCTGTATTTCAGAAAAGTAGATACCAAACAGGAGAGGACCCAGGACTGGACCTTGTGGTACTCCACTTGTCACTGGTCTGAAGTTGGATTTGGAGTCTGCTACTTTCACAGTGTGTGTTCTGTCAGTGCGCTATTTGGCAACCCATCTTGTGGCATAGGGATTTATACCTAGTTTAGTGAGTTTATCTATAATTCCAGAGTGGGTGATGGTGTCAAAAGCCTTGGTGAGATATAGATAGGCTGTGTGAACCACCTTACCCTCGTCTATGGTCACTGCTTCAAGTAAGTTAATCAGGTTTAGTAGACATGATTGGCCTTTAACAAACCCGAACTGAGTGGGATCCAGATTTTGGAGATTGCCAATGTCTTTGTAAGTGCCATGATAATACATTCCATGGCCTTGCAGACCAGGCTCGTGAGACTAATGGGTTGTTAGTTCGGGATCCGTGGTGCCCCTTGTGGGGTCGGATAACCATTGCTGTGCGCCATTCAGCAGGCACAAAGCATGAGGTGAGGCTATGATTGAACATGCTACTTAGGTGGGGTGCCAGTTCATTTTGTAGTTCATGGATAACGCAGCCTGGAATGTTGTCTGGTCCCATGGATGATGTGTTATTGCCTTTGGAGAGTGTGGTTTTTACCTGTGCAGCTGTGATTACAGGAACTTTCCATTCTTCCGGTATGGAGATAGGCTCTTTAGGGGGTGTGAGGGGGTAAAGTTAGCACTCAACCTATCTGCCAGGATGTTGGCAATATCAGTTGTGTCTGTATATTTATAGCCATTGTGCTGTAACTCAGAGCGTATATGAGTGTTACCATTGAGATTCTTGACATAGTTATAGAATGCTTTGTGGTTGTCTTTAGAATCAGTGGCGATTTTGTTTTTGTAACTAGCTTTGGAGGATTTATCAGGGATCACAGCTTCTTACTGAGGCTGACCATGGAGCTCCTCCACTCGTGGGATTTTACTCTCTTTTGCAAGAGTTTCTTCCTTCTGTTGTACAGTTTGTTTATGTCAGGGGACCACCAGATTGGCTTCATCTTTTTGTAGGATAGCGTCTTTGTTCTGTTTGGGATAGCACAATCCATGCACTCATGTAAGTGCTTATAAAGTGCAATTATGTAGGATTCAGTAGTCGTAACTGTAATGTCCGTCTGCATGGGTGTCATTAAGTTCACCACTTCTGTATTAAGAAGCATGCAGTTGTCTTTGGAGACTTTTTTTACTATGGTTTCCTTAATGGAGGGTGGAGGCCGGATGTGGCTATCTAGGTCATTAGCTTATGGTTGGAGTGGACCAATGAGGCATTGGCTTTAGGTGTGCAACACCGGTCACTCCTATTGCTAATGACTATTGCTAATGACTAGATCCAGGATATTATTGCCCATGGTGGGGTTGTGGAAATGTTGATCCAGGGCATTGGAGTTTATTAATTCCAGAAAGCGTTGAGCGAATGATTTGGTACATGAGTAGTTTTCCCAGTTAATGGTGGGGTAGTTGAAATCGCCCATTATTAGGGTGTTTGGTTTAACCCTAATATTTTCCAGTACATCAACAAATGAGGAGTGGGAATCCTGGGTCATGGTGGGTGATCTGTTGCAAGCTACAATTTAGATTGCAGTTTTGCCCAGAGTTAGTTGCATTTGGATAACCTCAGCTGCATTATACTGATCAACTAGCCTGGAGGTATGGATATCCATAATGAATATGGACACCCCTCCGCCTTTGGTGTTCCGGTCCAGGTTACATGGCCGTAAAGTGTGGTAGGAGTTATAGCCTGGTAGTGCAGGTGTGCTCTCTGAAGCCTTGAACCAGGTCTCAGTCACTACACAGATATCGATGTTCTGCATTTTAAGGAGTGCCTCGAGTGACTGATTTTTGAGATTTAGGATTCTAGCATTGAGTAGCATCCCCCTCAGTTTTTGCTTGCCTGTTCCTGTTACGGTGGTGAATTTGTCATTTCAACCCTACCTAAAAAAGGCACTATAGGGGCGGCAAGAACCGTAGCCAGTATCTGGAATCCCCGGGGGGGACAGGTGCAACTTCTACATTGCCCCAAGATGCCCACATTCATCAGATAGACAGGAGAGAACACTGGGAGCTGACCGTTGTACATGCCTGAACAGAAAAAAATATTTTCCTCTACAAAAGAGAGAAAAGTGAGTACACAAGCTGTTTTTCTCTAAGCAAGCGAGAAAAGTAAGTACCAAAACTGTTTTCATCTAGGTAATGAGGAAGGTTTTACATAAGAATGTTTGCTATTATAAAATCTTGTTTAAAATCTAGGACATAGTAACGTAAGATAAAAAGTTCGAGTCAACCAAAAAAAGGAGTGAGAGACATAGGGTGGGGAAGATGCAAAAGGCAGATAAAGGTGATGAGACGAAAGAGGAGGGAATAGTTTTGGTGACACACATACACCTGACCACAATACTATTAAACACTGTGCACCTCCTCTGACATTGATCATGGGGCATCGCTGCTACACAGTGTTTCAAGCTGCTAACACACTGATACTGCAGTACCTCCTTGCACAATGATTTGACAGCTATTACGGCAGGTCAGGTGTAAGTGTCACAGACAAGTACTACTTTTATCCTGATATATTGATAATGAGATTATATTCTGCTGATGTCTAGGAATAGCTATGCTTCAGAGAAGCATATCTGTGACACAATGTATACGTATTGTCCACTACATGGTACATATATGTTATGCATGCTCTGCTGTGCTGGAAATATTTTCCTGTACAAGCATCACACTATGTAGTGCTGCTAAAGTACACCACCAATGATTACAAGTTTCAGTAACAGTATGAATAATTGACAGACCTGCTGGTTTGCAGGATATGTATGGCATTTTCTGCTGATGTTAGTTCAACATGGAGTGTGCCTGCCAGGGGTATCTAGAAGAGTCAGATAATGTACTTCCTGCACAGCCATTGCACCATAAGAACATATCAACTGTACCAATTGTTGATAACTCAATGCTGTAGACATTTATGTTTGGTTGTATAATTTTACAGCTAAAAGGACATGCATTACACATTATCTTTGCATCCTTAAACCATTCATATGGCCACATCCGCACTGTAGGCATGCCATCCACTGTAAGATGCAGCTGAATAAATTCTGAAAAATAAAATTAAACTTTGTCATGAATTCAGATGAGTTATTTATGAAAATAATAATTATTTTTTAATACTAGTGTGTTGCATCTTGCCAATAAAAAAGACCTTTTATAAAGGAAAATATTTTTTTCAAATCTTGGTGGCTCCTTACAAATTAGATGTGCTTTTGAAAACTAACTGCTGTAAACTAAAATATACAAAGACAATGAATAGAAATGTAGCAAAAGCAGGCAACTACTTGTGGGAAAGTGTATCTCTTAAAAATTTGTTGTGAGCAGACGTCCAAAAACAGATGATCGCTTTCGCTAATAAAGCTTCCTTAGATCTATGTAACCATACATAGATCTGAGGAAGCTTTATTAGCGGAAGCGCTCATCTGTTTTTGGACTTCTGCTCACAATAGAATTTTTAAGAGATACAGTTTCCACAAGTATTTGCCTGCTTTTGCTCCGTTTCCATTTATTTTCATTGCTGGATTTTACATTTGCACTATAGCGTGAACATTTACCCATTTGCCTTGCGGTACTTTTTTGGTTCTTAAAATATACAAAGGTTTAACAGTTTACAGGATAAGTCTTTTCTGTCATATTTTGGCAATTAGTGTAAATTAATTGCAATTGGGAAAAGTAATTTATTATTTGTTTCGATGTAAAATTACTTATTTGAAAATACGTATTGTTTAGCAGTAAAGATATGTGTACATATTTTATCCACTTTCCCTTTATACAATGAATGTTTTGGCCTACAAAAACAAGACCCATAATCTAAGCAGTATATCTCTTGCAAACTGTGATGGATTCCCTATAAATACTATGGAATACATATATACACAATAAATAGATGAGATAAAGTAAGTGCTTATATCTTATTAGTGAAAATGTCTTTATGGTCTTTATATAGGTTCATAGGGTCATACTAGCCTATCTACCCAAGGGCCTACACAAGCCTAGGCATCACAATTTCCTGGGTATTTCTTCTACCCAGAATATTAACTATCCTGGTTGCCTGTATAGCAGGACGACTGATGTGATCTGCAGGCTGAATTTCCTATCTCCCATCCAATCATCAAGTTTCCTTTTGAAGAGGGCCAAAGAGGCACTCAGCTTCACATGTATGGGCAATCTATTCCAGAGTATGGGTAGTGTATGGTTCAGGAACCCATCCCTCTAGCATGTTATGTTCATTGTGATGACCAGGTTAAGATCCCTGACTCGTGTGGCTCTGAGGGACTGGGACTTTTTACAGTGTGGCATGTCCAACAGCAGTGGGTTTGACATGGCCAGGTATGTTAAGCAGAGATCGCCTCTCAGTAGGCAATATGCGACAGAGTATAGCTGGAGTTTTTTTTAGATGGTGAGCATAGGGCATCTACTTTACGCCTATGATTCTTTTAATGAGGAATTTTTGTGGTCTTTCTAGTTGTTGCAGATGTCTTGTGAGGTACATACCTAATGGGGCATAGTACTCTATCATGGGTCTTATGAGGGATGAGTGCAATGGGAGAATGAGCTTCTTTTTTCTGGATCAAAAGCCCTTAGTGATGAGGTGTGCTACATAGAAGGATTTCCTGACTGCTGTGGCTATGTGGTTATTGACAGGGTGATCACATAAAAACTGGAAAAAGCAGAAACACTGAATGAAAACTTTGCTTCAGTCTTTACAAAGCAAACCAAGCAAAGGCTGCTCTACTGGAAGGTAAGTCACAATGGAATGGGAAGAGCACTGGACAGACATTAGCACAGAGGGGGGGGGGGCTACATTGGAACTGGCTGCCCTGAGGGGAAATAACAAGAGCCATATGGACAGTCTTCATAGAGGCCTCCGAAATGTGGCCAGTGTGTTTGCAGAAGTCCAAGGTCATGGACATAAAACAAGTGTAGTATCCTTGTATGGAATGACGTGGCAGAAAAAAATATGTATAACTACAACTGCCCGCTGCTTCAAAGACCTTTTTTTGCATTTTCATTTTTTTTCTGTCCCTGTCTGAGACATGTAGCAGTTTATTGGCAAGTCATTGATTTTGTCAGCTTTACCTGACTTGGATATTGTATCAAATGTCTTAGCCAGGTCCAGGTTGGTGTTCCTGTGTGCACCATTTCCCCCGCATGCAGTGCCTTAGTGACTTTCATAAAGTCGAACCAGTTACGTAGACATAGCCTTCTCTTAACTCAGCTAAACCGAGTTTGGCCCAGTGTCTTTGAATAGAACATTTCCCTGTCAATTCAGTCTGTTGCTTTCCATATTAGACTATTCAGACTAAAAGGCTTGTAGTTTCTGGGATCATTTCATCATTCACTTCATAAGACTGCTTGCTGGTGAGACACTTGAGAATGTTTGAATGTGACACATGTTGGCAGTGTGCATACAGCCGATCGTGGCCTTAGTGTTCAGCCGGGCAAATGGTACATCAAGGTGTGTACAATTGCACATATGTGACTACCACATGTTTGATTTCACCTGGGTCAACAACAGTTTTGGACCTGCCATATTGTCCACATGTTACCATTAATGACAAAGTATCCAGGTTCCTTATGTTGCATCCTGACTTTATTTTTTAATCCCTCTTGAGACATAGCAACACCGACAATGGAATCAGAGACCTCAACACCTCTGAAATTGTTTTAGCTGTTACTGTCATTTACCTTTTATCATGCACATCAGTATTTAAGGAAATTCAAACTGCATTTAGTCTAAAGCCTCAGATACAAACACATGCTGGGCCACCGTCTCCAGACACAGTCATATTATTGACTTGCTATGAGTTTCCTGCTGTGAAGTAGTATTCAAAGAGCATTCATCTGCTGAGAAAGCATTTACTACACAATTTCATATGCAGCTTAGGGTAAAATGATAAATAGTCCAGAAGTGTTAGCAGTCCTTCAACCCCTGACTTGCTGAATGCCTTGAAGTGAGGACAAGACAAGTTCTCCTTTCTTTATAGTTATCTGTCTCCAGCTGAGTATTTACACATGAAAGAACTCTATCGCCTGGTATTCAATCCTTTCAGAGTCACCTTAGCTGGATAGTTGTCTGTCTTTGTTAGTCAGTCATTTCACAGTCACCTTGGCTTTATTGTTGTCTGTCTCCACTTGAGTATTTCCACATGAAAGACCATTATCATGTTCCTAAATGGCTTCTTAGTATTCAGTCCTTTCTAATTCAGGTTCACTTGATAGTTGTCAGTCTTTGCTTGACAAATTTAAAATAAATGCTATATCGCGCATATGAAAAGGCTTTCTCAACATTCACTCATTTAGTAAGGCACCCTAAGGCGTGATGAAAATTAAACTTTGCAAAATGTACACAAGAGCCAATACTGAAGTTTTCTATGTAGTATGCACTGATGGTTAGGTGAATGTGTCATAAAATTAAAGTACATATTTACACCACTATGCATGTATGTTGATCTGTAGGTAAAGTTTGAGATTGTCTATGATAACCCCTAGCAGTTTGGTGTGATGATCTGGGGAAATAGTGGTACCATTATTAGATGTGACAGAGAATGAAAGTGTGGTAGATCTACTTTTGGGGTAGAAGTTTAGTTTTATTCGGGTTTTATTCGGGTTCAGAAGTAGGCATTGGTTGGTGCCCCACTTCTCAGTACTGTTTAATTAATTTTGTGTTGAGGTTTGCAGTTCGGTTGGGGAGGTGTTTGAGCAGATCAGAGTGGAATCATCTGCATATTGACTGCAGGCAGCTTTAGGTATAGCAGTGTTAAGGTTGTTGATAAAAATAGACAAGAATAGTGGATCTAGTATGGACCCTTGAGGGACACCAAGTGTGAGAGTTAGCTGGCTGGAGAGTTTTCCCTACCAGTCAGGTAGGACTGGAACCACTGGATAGCAGGCATGTTGAGAGAAATAGATTTTTGTGAAAGAATGAGAAGTTCAATGCTGACAATGTCAAAGGCTTTTGATAGGACAAGTAAGAGGGCAGAGAATTATTATCGTCAGTCCTGGTTTTGTATATGGCAGTAATAAAGGAAAAGAGGTCTGAGGTGGTGCTGTGGTATGGTCTGAAACAATGCTGGGAGCTGGATGGTAAGTTATTCTGTGTAAGGTATTGCATTACTTGCTTGTGTATACATTTCTCCATTATTTTGGCTAGTGGGGAAAAAATGGCAGTGGGTCTATAGTTGGATATGTCTGAGGCGCTAACACATTTATGAAGTGGGATGACGTGAGATATTTTCCAGAGGGAGGGAATTGTGTTATCAGATAAGGTTCTGTTGATGAGGATAGATATGGGATATGCTATGGCATCTGCAGCTATCTGTAGGTACACTACAGGAAGGAGGTCAGCAGCGAGGGTGGTAGGTTTTAATTTTTTTTTTTAAGTGTTTTGATAAAGCTAGCGGAGATTGTTTGGATGTTAAAATTTGGAGTGATTTATTGGGTAGAATAGTCATGTCGTGTAAGTAAGAGTGTGTTAGTTGATTTGCTAGGGGTTGGATTCTTTTAGTGAAAGAGTTATTAAAGGCACTTGCAGTAGTCTCTGGGGAGCTATGGGTATAGCTAGTCAGGGTTGGGGTGGTGGAATCACCTGGACAAAGTAGTTGATTTTAGCCTGCCCAGAACTATTGAGGGTTGTTATGGTGTTTTGGTAATAGATTTAGGTAGAAGCTTTTTTTATCCAGTATAACATAATTTTTTGCATCATTCCTGAATTGACAACATTTATCATGGTCAAGTGGGGATTTAGTGGTTTAGATCAAGTGGGGTTTAGATTGCCCTTGCTGACCATGTCCATCCTCCCCTGGCAGTGCCATCAAACCATAATTTCATGTAACCAAGAAAATAAATTAGGATTTGTAATGAACACTAAAAACATTTAGAGGGTGTAATACATTATATACTAAGCTCTATTGAGTTAACATGTAAGAGAATAATTGGTCCTGAGGGCCACCCTATGCGGCTCAAAGATAATGAAAGTCTCCATTGCCATGATAGCCTGTAGTTTGAAGTACTTCTAGCTGAAGTGACTGTCAAAAGAGCGTGTAGTTCTGAAAACCTTGTAGCTGAAGTGAGGGACAAAAGAAAGACAGTCTTCCAAGAAAAAAGTTTTATATCTGCAGTAGCTGCTGGTTCAAAAGGAGGTAGGGTTCTTTTTTCCAGCTACAAATTGAGTTGCCGTGCATGATTCTGCACTCTCCTGGGAATTCTTTAAATATTTGGCCTCTATGAGAAACTGCCTTAGCAGGGGATGAGAAAAGAGCGGTGGGTCTGGTTTGTAATGATCCGAGATGGCAGAGGCATGGATTCTTATTGAAGAAAATTCTAGGCCCTTGTGAAACATCTCCGTTAAGTATTGCAAAATCTGATGAATATTGGGCTTTGGGGAGTCTATTCCTTGTGCTTGAATATCTTCCATTTATCATTTTTAGATTGCAATAACACTAGGCCTGCTGGCCTCCAAAATGACATCCATCACAGGTTTAGTGAGACATGTGATTGGTGAAATTAGTTGATTAGCCATGCTGCAAAATTCAGAGTTTGGAGCTGAGTGTGCAGAGTTTGATACTTCTGCTGAGACAATAGGTGAGCTATTTGCGGCAAGTACCATGGAGTATTGTGTGACATACTCCTTAGACGTGGGTACCATTGTTGGCAAGGCCAGTGGAGCAATCAGAATCATGTTTGACTTTTCCTGTCTGACTTTAAGTCAGACCGTGGAGAGTAGAGACAGAGGGAGAAAGGCATAGACTGTTTATTCCAGCTGAAGGAGAGAGCATCCACTTTCCATACTTTTTTGTGATGAGTTCTTCTGCAGAGATTTTTCCAAATGATAGTTTTGGGGAGAGGAAAATAGATGTGTGTCTGGGCTACACCATTTTTGTGTTAACACGATGAAGACTTTGGGTTCCATTTTCCATATGTGCATGTCCATAAGATTTTTGCTTCTGTTGTCTGCCAGAGTTTTTGGCTTTCTTGGCAGGAATTGATCGTGAACATGTAGTTGTTAAGTGAAGGTTGTGTTCCATGGTCTGCAAAGGGGGGAGTAGTGGGTACCCCCCGCTTGCTTATGTACCACATAACGGTATTCTTTTCTATCTTTATCAGTAATTGTCCTGGATGAAGGAAGTCCTTGAAGGCTATCTGAGCATTCTGTACAGCTATCATTCCTTTCTAGGTTGATATGTAGATGCAATTGGTTTGGGCTGCATATGCCCTGAATGCATCTCCCGGCCAGATGGGCCCCCCAAGCATAGTCTGATGCGTCTTATGTTAGGGTTTGGGTGGCATGGGGTAGAATGAATGACAGTCCCTTGTTTTGGTGACATACATCTGCCCACCAAAGGAACTCTTGTTGCAAGCAGGGAATGAGAGGAATCATTGTTTCCAGGCTGTGACAATGTTGACTCCATAAGGTTTTTATGTACCATTGACGTTTCCTCATATCCACACTCGCATATGGAATTAGTAGAATGCAAGTTGCCATGAACTCCAAAGCCTGCAGAGTTTCTCTTGCAGATAGCTGGGTTTTTGGGCCAAATTGTTGGAAGTATGTTGTCAATTGAATGTCTTCATCTTGAAATGAATAAAGCCATCTGAGCAGTTGTATTCAAGCTTTCTCCGAGGAAGTTATAGGAATAAGAAGGCAAAACCTACCGTTAACGTAACCAAATTTTTGTGGCTCAAGTTAATTGATTATCATAGTCTAGATTTATGATGTCCGATATGAGACATTCCATGGCTTTATAAGCAAGGCTACTTAGACTGATGGGTCTGTAATATCTGTGGTTCGTGTTTGGAACCCATCCTTGTGTATGGGCATCATGCTGGCTGTTCTCCAGCCCTGAAGGATATAGCCTGTTGCAACATTCATGTTAAATACCTATAATAGAGGTTTCAATAGGCTGTACTTATTGCTGATTTGTACGTTCTATGGTACATTATGAGGCGGAGGAGTAAGGATGACGATAGGCCTTGAGTTTGTGGTGTCATTATTAGGTCCACCTTTGTTTAGGGTGGTGATGAAGGCAAAACGCCCCATGGAAAAGACATATAATTCCTGCAAGGATCTCTTTATAAGTACAGATATGGGGAAGGCGATGATGTCTGCAGATAGAAGGGAAGGGAAACTGAAAGGTTATGGTCTGCTGACTTGACAGCATGAGGTTGTGACACTATTATGAATGTTTGACGTGGAATTGGAAGGGAAGCGCAAGGATTGGTGGACGGACTGCTTGTAACATAAAAATGAGAGGCAGTGGTAGATCAATGCTACTAATTAGTGGACGTGCAGTTGATGAATTGCTGTGTGTTATAGCAAACATTCATGCACATAGTTAATTTAATTGGAAATTTTGTATCCTTATTTTGGCACACTGAATGCAGGCACACCCGTAGGATAAGTATATTGCTGGTCGTGCATGGTTTTGTGTGTTCTGGACTTTTTCATATATGTAAATGCATCATTAGATTTGTATTACAGAGAGTCTCCTAGTTGCAGTAGTGCACTGAATAAAACTGCGGTGGTGGTGCTGCGGTAGCGCGTTGCAGCCCTCAGCTAGCGCTTGTTGGCGATTCTCAGTTCGTAAGCGTCTGCTGTGTGGCATGCAGTGGAATGAATTTCCTTTGTTGAAGGTTGTGCTTAGGCCCGGCAAGCCAGCATGTAAAACTCTACTGCCAATCATTAGCGGACCGAGTTTCCTGTGTAGGCTCTAACGGGGGAAAGACACACACACACACACACACACTGAATTAGATCAGACCATGCACAGGAATAAAGGCAAAAATCATACTAAGCAAAGCCGTTGTATGTATGAAGTATGTACTGTAAACCAAAAATACATTGAGCCTATATAATTAGCAGTAACCAGTTTCTGTAGACACTATTGCACAGTCACTGAGAAGGCATTCATTGTTAGACATGAGCTTGATAAGCAAGTGGGTGGTGACATGGCACAGGAATCACAATGTTCAAAATCCTGTGTTGCAGTTATGCCCTGTAAAAGTGTTTCTAGTCCAAGCCTTTGTGTAGTGTGCTCCCTGTCACCTGTGCAGATGATGAAGGCTGGTGCCCTTGACACACTGTAACTTGTGTGAACATGTACTAAAGTCTGATGCACAGTGTGAGACAGCGTAACATTATGCAGCTGTTACAAATTTGATGCCAAAGGGGTTTCTGTGATGTAATACATGTATGTTGGGTAACCTTCAGTAATTTGTAGGGCTTACACATTTATAAAAAGGAGAGCACTTCAACATGTGCTTTTGGATATCAGGTGGCAATATTTAGGAGAACTTGGAGTAATCTGTGCAATATTGCCAAAAGGGCACACAGCACTGCCTGGTACAGTGACTTGTAATAGTGTAGACAGGAAAATTATGGAGTCAAAATTGTCAGTCTGTACTCATGAAACTGACAGTAGTATTACTTCTGTGTGCTTTACTGCCTGACTTGACAAGTTTAATTACTACAACTGCAAATTGGATGCTGCAATACTTCTTTTAGTGAAGGGTGTAAACCCTCTTACGTTATGTTTTCAGTGAAATGCACATCTCTTTTGTTGTTTTAAAGATACAGAAGTCAAATTATTAATGTGAAAAATATGAATAACTGTCTGGCTGAGTAGTGTCTACTGCCAATTAACTGCTCGATATTTGATGAGTGTAGCATTAAGATTTGAAATATGGACAAAGAAAGGCAGGGACGGCCTCAAAAAAAATTTAGTAATATGGAAAAAGGACTAAAGGATTGCTAAATAGTATCAGATGAATTAGAGATGATCATATTAAGCTCCCAAAGTGCCTCAGTTATCTGCATTATGCAAGTGATACATACATGCACATATTAATTAGTAGCCCACCGCAAAAAAATAATTCACTGCATGGAGTATAGAAAACAGTGAGTTTTCAGTACATGCTTTTACTGTGCCAGCATCATAGACACAGGTTTGCAGTATACTGTTTGTGGAGATGATGCTAATGTCAGTGAAAATACAAAAACATGTCACTAGGCTGATGTTCCTCAAAGAGATTGTAAAACATACATAAGTGAACATAATAATGTCGTGTAGAAATAAGGAGGAAATAAAAATAGTGTAGACAATGAAATAATCAAAAGTTATCCTGCACTGTTGTACGAAATTTAATTTGAAATTGTTTACATAAATCTTTCTGCTGCTGCCTAACAAATGATTCTGCAGACAGAGGGGAAGACATTTGAAATGGCACTCCCTTCCTTTCAATTCTGAGCTGTCAGTTGCAGTGGCAGTTTTCACACCTCTGCAGTAGTGTGGGAGGAGGGGACTTTCAATTCAAGCAGGACTACAAAAGAACACTTAGAACAAAGGCATCCAGTTTAGCTACAACTCTGTCTGCTGCTAGATAACTTCAAATTATACTGTAAAGCAAGCTCTGATCTAAACACAAATGAGGGTGATTAGCAACAGAAAAGAAGCAGGCCTAACACAGAAGGAATCCAAACTGACAATGAGTCACAGATTTCCCATTATATGTCAATGGCATGGGAAATCACTGTTACTTCCTTATGTCTGGCATGAGTCACAGAAAGGAGACTTGAAATGCTTTATGGGAAAGAGAAAGGCTTGAAGGAGAAGATCACGTTGATATAGCAAGCCCCATCGGTAGCCATGTTGTGGTAAACTATCTAAAATTACTAATAAAACACTTGGAGTCAATTTTAGGTGTTAAAATAGGTCTGGAAACAAAGATAGACTGAAAAAAACATATTTTTTTAGTTCTAGGGTGGAGTGTTCCTTTAACTGCCAGTTCCATATGCTAAAATATCAACAGCACATCATGGAACTTATGAAACAAAGTTTCATCTTTACCTGACACTAATACTTCCAAAGAGTTAGTAGATCTTCTTCTGCACTCTACTTCTCAAGTAGCTAAACACTCTCTGCACTGTGGATTTGATGCCGTAGAAGCCTCAAGTAGGGCTGCTGTGGCAGATTCAGTCATTAGGAGGCACGCATGGCTAAAAGAACAGCCACTGCCTGATCATGTAAAATCAAAACTACTTGAACCCCCCTGGATAAATACCACTTTTTTGGATCAAAAGCAGAGGAGCTCATCAAAAAGATGGAGGATAAAGCTAAATCTATGCAAACAATAAGACTTCCTCTCAGATTCAGCAGAAACTTTCCCTCTAAGCATTGGTCTTTCCCAGCCCCCAATAGACAGGTTCAAGGTAGGGTTGCCACCTTTTCAAATGGCCAAAGTGGGACATGTTTGGTACAGATATCAGATTTTACAGGCCGGCACACACACGGCCAGTACAAAGGACAGAACTTAACTGTTTTGCCTAAATAAAAGCTTATTCTTGTAGCATTTTAGTTGCTTATTCTGTTTCTTATAACATTTAGGTATTTCAGATTCCGAATAACTGTTTTATGCAACTATTACATAAAATATAAGAAATAATTTTGTCCTAAAATCTCAGGACATTTGCCATTTTTACAATTTCTTGTCAGGGCACAACTGCCCAAAGAGGGACTGTCCCTCGCAAAGTGGGACAGGTGGTAACCCTAGTTCAAGGGAGGTCTTGCAGAGTTCCAAGTCCACTCACTCCATGACTCCCAGTCTCACCCCCCCATCAGAGGTTAGGAGGAAGGCTATCCCTTTACAAACAAAATTGGCTATCTGTAACAAAGGACCAGTGGGTATTAAAAATCATTTTTCAGGGCTAGAAATTTACCTTCCAACAAGTCCCAACCTTAGGTTACCAAAATCTATCTCCAAATCAGTGGGCAGAAGCATTAAAACAAGTGCACATACTTGCTCAAGGGGCAGTGGAGCCTGTGCCACAGGAGCAAGCAGGGAAAGGTTTTTATTCCAGACTGTTCCTAGTGCCAAGAAAAGAAGGCACTTGGTGACCCATCCTCGACCTGTCCACTCTAAACCTCTTCCTAGAGGTCCCAAATTTCAAAATGCTAACTCTTCAAAAACTTTTACCAATGCTGTGCAAAAATGCATGGTTAGCCACGCTAGGCCTAAAGGATGCCAACCTTCATACTCCCACAAGGGGGAGTCCTGCAGAAAATACCTACGCTTCAGAGCAGGCTCACAACACTTTCAGTTCTCTGTTGGCTTATCTACGGCTCCCAGGATCTGAACAGAATGCCTGGCCCCAGTGGTTGCCTTCTACAGACAGCAAAACATCCAGATTTACCCTTATCTGGACGACTGCCTAATCCAAGCAGACAACGAAGAGAAGTTACTACAGGACCTGCTCTTTGTACAAACAACCCTAACCTCTCTAGGGTTCACTATCAACAGGAAAAAGTCAAACCTAAGCCCTACAGGCAGATCACCTTGTTGGGCACACTCCTGGACACAGCCTTCCTCTCACCGGAAGAACAATGCTTTCTTCCAAATTACTTCTCCCAGTTAGCTGTCAAAAATTCACAGCAAGGAAAATTCTGCAAGCACTGGGTTACATGTCATCCTGCATTCTGATTATTCCCCTGGCCAGGCTGCACAGGAGGAAACTCCAGTGGTACCTAAAGAACCTTTTGATGCCAACACTCCATCTATGGAGACCACTCTCACCCTCATTCCATGCATAAAGAATGAGTTTCTTTGCTGGGCAGAGGCCTGCACTCAGAACTAGGGCCTTCTGTTCACCTACCTACCACAAGGCCAGACTATCACCACAGACACCTCAGACCTAGCTTGGGGCACTCATTTAGATACCTGGTGCCCTCAGGGCTCTTGAGACCTTGGGCACCTTCATTGGCACATCAATCTAAAGGAAGTGATGTTAGTTCACAAGGCTATCACATCCTTCCAAGACCACCTAAAACCAAGAGTCCTCCTCCTAAAAACAGACGTGGGGGGGGGGGCACTCTTACCCTGTATGCCGACTAGCCATGCGCCTCTGGCAGACAGCCTCCTCTATGGGCCTATTCCTGATAGCCCAGTACATCCCAGGGGTAAACAAACACCCTAGCAGACCATATAAGCAGAAACTACTTATACCCCCACGAGTGGAAACTCCAAAAGGGGGACATTCCACCAAATCACCCAGGCCTGGGGGAAACCAGATGTGGATCTCTTTGCCTCACAACGCAACAATCAGCTGCACACATTCTGCACCAGGGAGTTCCATCCCCTAGCTTGGAAAGTGGATGCTCTCTCATTCCAGTAGGCCAATCTCTTCTTTTATGCGCGCGCCCCCCCCCACCCTTACTCCCAAGGGTACTGCTCAAAATAAGGCAGGAAGGACCAAAAGCATTCCTTATAGTACCAGATTGGCCCAGGCAACATTGGTACCCCTTGCTGCTCAGCCTGACCAAGGAGCCTTGCAGGCCCCTGCCATTAACTGCAGACCTCCTGATACAAGCCAGAGGGGAGATGCTGCATCCAAACCTGCACACTCAAACTTTTTGCATGGCTTTATCCCCCAGGGACCGGGGATAACCCACAATTGAGCAAGCCGGTCCTAGACATTATTAAGGAAGCCAGAAGGCCCAGCACCAGGAAATCCTACTCAGAGAAATGGAAAAGATTCAACTTCTGGTGCCTATCAAAAGGTCACAGCAGCTCCCAGCCATCCCTCCCACGTATTCTGGGCTACCTAGTGGAGCTACTTAACAAGGGCCTCCCTTTTCCTCCATTAAAATCCACATCTCAGCCATTTCAGCACACTCTCATGCTAAACAGCCTGTCTTCTCTCACCCTTTGATTAAGCAATTCCTCAGAGGTGTATCTAACATTAGGCCTCCTAGAAGGGTACCCACTCCAGCCTGGGACCTCTGAACTATGTCTTAGAAAAACTGACATTGCTTCCCTTTAAACCAGCTGCATCAGCACACCTAAAGACTGCCTTACTCTGCTATTAGTTCAGCTAGGAGGGAGTCAGAACTTCTAGGACTCATGGCCACTTAACCTTTTATCTTCCATGCAGACAGGGTGCATCTCCGGACTAATCCCTCATTCATGCCAAAGGTAGTATCAGATGTGAACCTAAACCCGGCTATACATCTCCCCACCTTCTTTATAAACCCTCAGAATAAAGGGGAGAGAATTCTGCACACACTGGATGTGCACAGACAGTTAAGATACTACCTGGACAGAACAAAGTCCATTAGGAAGACTGATAAACTGTTGGTAGGCTTCCCCTCTTTCCCTGGGGCAAAGCCAATCTTCAAACAGACCATTGCAAAATGGATGTCTCACTGCATACAGTTCTGCTACACTTTTCATGGAAAAGCTCCTCCTAAATCTATCAGAACACATTCCACTAGGGCACCCTCTACTTCCACTGCCTTCCTTAGAGGAGTACCTACCAGGGGCATCCTGGAAGCTGCCACTTGGACACTGCAACAGTGAAACACGAAGAACATAGTACAGTTGTGTACACTTAACATAAATGTAGATGTTTTGAGTGCTGCAGTCCTGTTTTCCCTCCCACCTTCCCCCTTAATCTTATCCTTTTTGGAGATTATTTCCATTTTTTTTATTTTTTTTTTATTTTTATTAACCGTCATTCTTGTGGCCTTGGGCCACCAGAGGCTCTACATTCCCTTCAAGGGACTCCGACAGGTTAGGGCCAGAAAAACTGATGTAATGGTGCCAGCTGCTCTCCTTTATACCACTGATGACCTGACATCACTACGCAGGTGACAACAGCCAGCACAGGGGAAAAGCTGGACTCTGGTATTCAGGCCGACTGAGGGCTTCCCAGCAGGGATAATCCACAAGTGATGACTGCAATAGTGAATACACTCTAACATCTATATTTATGGCAAGTGTACACAATTTTGACAGCTTGGAATTCTGTCCCATATGTTTGAAATGGACGAAAATAGACCGCATTGGATATGAAAGTTATGTACTTACCATAACATTAGATCCATTTTATCTGATTTTCATCCAGTTCAAATTCCTTCCCTCCAGCTCCCTTCTAGATTTGTCACCTGTGGCTTTGAGATGATTGAGTGAATTTTTATTCCCTGTCTGTGCACAGTCGTGTGAGACTTCAGGTTTGGAATTTCTTACTTGGGGGTTTCGTCTGTAGGTTGGTTCTGACATCAAAGATGGGTTGGGACAAACTCAATCTAAGCAACTAAGGTGGAGCCCAGGGAATTGTGGGTAGGAGAGGAGTTGGAGCTCTGGATCTCTGGATCTTTGAAGAAGCTTCAAAGTTGGTGCTAAGGTTGGATCTATCAAACCCATATGTTTAAACTGGACGAAAATCGGACAACATGGATGAAATGTTATAAGTATAAAAGTTTTTTTTTTTTTTTTTTTTTTTTTTTTTGAAAAATGCACTGCAGTGTGGCCTGTTGAGTCCCCACCCCCAAATCTTCCCCTTTCGGATTTTCCTGTTGGGGGTCGCCACACCAGAACAATGGTCGACAAAAAGATTGGCAGTGGAGTTTTACGGTGTCGAGTTGCCAGCCTAATGCCAAACCTCCCACAGAAGGGGCACACACCACGCTCATACCTAGGGCTAGTTTGGAGTGTCCAGTCCACCTGTAGCATGCCTTTGGGATATGGGAGGAATCCGGAGCACCCGGAGGAAACCCACGTGACCGCAGGGAGGACATGCAGACTCTGCACAGAAGGCACCCCAGCCAAGAATCGAACTGGAGAACCTCTTGCTGTGAGGTGGCAATGCTAACTGCTGCACCACCCCTTCCCTAAATGTGATAAGGAAATCAGCAACAAAGTAACTTACTTTCCTCCAGAAGCATAGCTACTTCAATAGATTGTTTTATGGACAGAGCAGTACTCATTTGTTGTACTACTAGTCACACTATTTGGACGTGCATTGTATGTCATTTACCAACTTTGATAAGTGATACTACAGGAGCTGCTTAGTATTGTAAGATGTTTCTGTACTGATCAGCTGCTTTACTTGTCGTCGTCTTTGCAAGTTGTCGTACTGCTTATTTTATCATTTTGTGTTTTACTGTGTTTATGATGCACTAGTTGAGGTGCCCTTCATGACCATAACAAGAATCTGAATTAATTTTATTACCTGTGGATTTGCTAGTGTACATACTTGCCTGTTTTTGTTTTCTGCTTATGTTTTTTCCCTTTGTCCTAATCCAGAAAGACCCCACCCCACATGTTTTTCATTTAGTAGTACAGAAGAGACTTGCAAGTCATTTGCGGGGGAATAAATACCCCACTGCCTTCAGGGTAGTCACAAATAGGTGTTTGCTAAAAACCGTGCAGCTTTTAGTGTTATGTTAATGTAGTCTTTAAAAATTCAAATTCTAAAGAAAGCTATTTGAGAAAGT
The DNA here is from genome assembly GCF_019279795.1 of Protopterus annectens. Lineage (NCBI taxonomy): Eukaryota > Metazoa > Chordata > Ceratodontiformes > Protopteridae > Protopterus > Protopterus annectens. Next base: position 3,322,055 of record NC_056732.1, read on the forward strand.
ACCTTTTCACGTGTTCCTCTTGTGTACCATCCACAGTGCTTAGAAGCTTCAGTCTTTGACTGCATGTACTTTCCACATTGACCTTTGCCCCCTAGCAAATCCCCTTCTGAAACTTTTATCCCACCTTTCCCCAGATGTTCTTCGTGTTTCACTGTTGCAGTCATTACATTTGGGTAATCTGCTGGCAGGTTGCCCTTTGTCTTTAACAAAGACAAACCAAATTAACAAACCAATTAACAAAGTCTTGGTTCCTGTGCCGTCAGGGGTATAAAACATGCAGCCAACGCCATTACATCAGTCTTAATTGCCGCGCAGTGCCCGAAGCAGAAAGTTCGCCAGTGCAGGTCAGCCAACTTCTGAAATTTTCGGTTTCGAGTTTCAGAACTGAAGTCTTAACTACCCCATTGGGGAAACTTTTTCTTGCTCCTTACCGATGTCAGTAAAAGTTAATAATTGCATTACTTGTGGGAAGCAAATACCTCACAAGGATTTTCATTTGTACTGTATTCCTTGCCTAGGCCCTGACCACAACGTGCCTTGCTGTTGGTTTTGTGCTAAATTTAATCAACGCACTATTAAACATCGGTATATTTTTGCTTCTAAATATTTTGGCTCAAGATTTAACTATCCAGAAATGTCGTTGGTTAGCAATCAGACTACCAGAATCCCTAAAAAATGCAAACAGAGAGACAGACTGTTGAGGTCCAAAACTGACTACGCTTCTCCTAAGCCAGTCGCCGGTACTCAGTGAGGTGCTTTCGCAGCCCCGGATACCTGCTACTTGTTTGATTTGCAGGCCTCTACTGAGACCCATTCAGAGTCCGGTATGCCGCGAGATGCTTTTAAGTATTGAACCCGTGGATGTCTCTACCTTGGATGGGTCCGGAGCCGTTGTGCAGGTACCGACTTCTGAGGGTGTTTTTAGGCCTAAAGATCTGTATATTAAACAGACGCCATCTTCAAAACTAAGGCCAGAATCTACTTCTATGTCTAAAAAAATAACGTTTGTGCCACATGTACAGGCCCCAATGCCTAAAAAATTATCAAAATGGCTGGATTTAATTACCTTGATCAGGGGTAGCCAGCCCTCTCCCACTAAGAAGCCTAGGCAAGGCACTGACTATGAATCTTCAGATCAGGTTTCTATTTCTTCTGAACGGGATTTATCTATACCTACTTATGAGGACTCTGATGCAGAAGATTCCATCCCTTCTGCTTCTCCCCCTGAGGATTTCTCTTTTGGAGAAACTTTACATACCTTAAGGAACACTTCCACTGGGAAAGTCAGGATTTCTCTGAATCTAAAAAGAGACTTGGGGATTTTCTTCTTCTTCCTCAGCAAAGACCTTTGGCTATACCTCCTGTTCTAGACATTGTTGATTTTTCAGAATCCAGTATGACACCTGATTCTCTTCCTCCGGCTACTAGTAAGCCAGACAGATACTACAGGATTCCTGACCCCCACAAATTTCTTGTCAAAAACCCTACTGCTGATCCTGAAACCATTTCTCAGGGTCCCAAGGGCATTAAGGCCTCTACTGCTAAAAATCCTACCCCTTCTGACAGAGATTCCAGGGCGCTGGATAGATGGGGTAAGAAGGTTTACACGTCTGCAACCTTGGCAATAGGGGCTTTAAACTGTCAATTTCATATGCGTAAATAACAGCATGTCATGGGTCTACTTAAGCAGAAAATGATGTTCATCTCTGACTGTGTGGAAAATAAAGTTGCATGATTTAGTACATTCATCTGAATAAGCTGGAAAACATACTTTGCAATGTGGTTTTGATTCTTTGCAGGGCTGCGGTAACTGGATCTGTGATGAGGCATGCTTGGCTCAAAGAGCAAAAACTGCCTGACCATGTTAAAGCAAAATTGTTGGATGCTTCTTTACAACAGGACAGTCTCTTTGGTAATAAGGCAGAAGAAGTTTTAAAAAAGATGCAAGATAAAGCTAAATCTTTGCAAACTGTGAAAGATTTCTTACAAGTGCAGCCACCCAGATTTAGTAGGCACTGGCCTTCTAAGAACTTGTCCTTTCCAGTTCCCTCGAGAGCCGCTCAAGTCAAATCCAGACATTCCAAAGGCTCCAAGTTTGTCACAAGGAACTTTTGGAATAAAACAATGGGGTGCCTCCACCTTCAAACCTGGAAGCAACAAGGCACCTCCCTATGGTAAACAGTCTCAATGACTTTCCTTTACAATCACCAAGCACTTACCTTTTGGCCGCCCCTTTGGAGGGAAAGCTGGCACTTCTTGCACGAAACTGGCAACTGATTACCCAGGACAAATGGGTTTTAAGTATAGTATCCCAGGGATACAGATTTCATTTCTACACATTGCCAATCCCAAACGGATGGCCAGATCTGCCTCCAAATCAGTGGGCAAAGGCCCAGAAACAAGTTCTGTCCCTCATGAAATATGGGGGGCTATTCAACCAGTACCAGAAGAGGAAAAGGGACAAGTTTTCTATTAAAGACGTTTCCTGGTACCCAGAAAAGACAAATCATGGCGTCCAATTCTGGACTTATCCATTCTAAATACATTTCTGGACATTCCAAAATTCAAGATGCTGACTCTTCAGCAGTTACTACCTATGCTAGGCAAAGATGCCTGGTTGGTAACTCTAGACTTAAAAAAAAAGCTTACCTGCATATACCAATCAGGGAATCTTGTAGAAGATACCTCCGCTTCAAAGCAGGCTATGTCCATTACCAGTTCTCTGCATTGCCCTTTGGCTTATCTACTGCGCCCACCGCCCAGGGTCTTCACAAAGTGCTTGGCACCGGTAATTGCATTTTGCAGGCAAAGAAATATTCAAATTTATCCATACCTGGACGATGGTCTAATTCAGGCAGAAAACAAGGACACTCTTCTAAAGCATCTGGCGTTTGTAAAAAGGGTACTAACTTGTCTTGGGGTACACCATAAACTAAAAGAAATCACAACTGGTACCCTCTCAAAAAAAATTACATTCCTGGGTGCAAGCTTGAATCATTATCATGGAACTTTATAAACAAAGACATTGGCAACCTTCAAACACTGGACTCCACCCAGTTTGGGTTCGTGAAGGGCCGATCTTGTTTCCTGAACCTGATTGACTTCTTCGATCAGTCTCCAGAGCCATAGACCAGGGTAAGGTGGTCCACACAGCCTATCTAGACCTTGCCAAGGCCTTTGACACCATCCCCCACTCTGGAATCATAGATACTCACTAAGCTGGGTATTAATCCCTACGTCACCCAATAGGTTGCTAACTGGCTTACTGATTAGAACCCACACTGTAAAAGTAGCAGACTCCAAATCTAGCTCTAGACAAGTGGAGTACGTCGGGGTTCAGTCCTGGGACCACTCTTGTTTGGCATCTACTTCTCTGAAGTATAGGCCAAAACTAAGGAACTCTGGCTAACAAAGTTCCCAGATGACTGCAAACTGGGAGCCATTATTGAATCCCCAAATGATGTGGATACTCTACATAAGGGCCTTACAGAAACAGATGCTTTGTGCCAGAGCCATGGGCTCAAGCTCAATGCCAAGAAATGTATAGTTATTCCCTTTGGGAAAAAACATGTATCCGTGAATTACCATATAGGTGTGATAAGAGAATTAGGGACACAGGTGGACAGTGGTCTCACCTCCGTTAACCACATCGACACAACAGTCAGGAAATCCTTCTATGTGGCACATCTCATCACTAAGGGCTTTTCATCCAGGAAATAGGAGGTCATTGTCCCACTCTACTCATCCCTCATTAGACCCATTGTAGAATACAACGCCTCGTTGGGTATGTACCTCTCAAGACATCTGCAACAACTGGAAAGGCCGCAGAAATACCTCACTAAAAGAATCACAGGCCTAAAGCAGATGCTCTACGCTGACCGCCTTAAACTCAGCTATACTCTGTCACATATAGTCTACTCAGAGGCGATCCCTGCTTAACATACAAGGCCATATCAAACCCAGAGCTGTTGGATATGCTACACTTAAAGAAATCCCAATCCCTCAGAGCCACACGCTCCAGGGATCTAAACCTTGTCATCACAATAAACAAAACCTGCTGGAGGGATAGGTTCCTGACCCAGAGACTCCCCAGACTCTGGAATAGGTTGCCCATACATGTCAAGCAGAGTGCCTCTTTGGCCCTGTTCAAAAGGAACCTTTATGATTGGATGGGAGAAAAAAATTCACCCCAAGGATCACATCAGTCGCCCTGCTAGACAGGGGTTCAGGGAAGTAAATAGTGTGGGAAGAAATAGCCAGGGAATTGTTATGGCTAGGCTCGTATAGGCCCTAGGGCTGATAGCCTAGTACCAACCTATGTATACAACTGCCCAGATGACTTACTTGCGCCAGAAAAGCAAATTCAGTTGATGACTTACTTCAAACAGGTGGCCACAAAAACCCAGCTATCTGCAAGACAAATTCTGCAGGCCTTGGGGTTCATGGCCTCCTGCATTCTTCTAATTCCATATGCAAGACTGCATATGAGGAAACTTCACTGGTACCTAAAAAGTTTATGGAGTCAACATTGTCACAGCCTGGAAGCAATGATTCCTATTGCACCTTGCCTGCAACTAGAGTTCCTATGGTGGGCAGAGGCCTGCCGCCAAAACAAGAGACTGCCATTTACTCCACCCTCTGCTGTTCAGACCTTAACTACAGACGCATAAGACTATGCTTGGGGGGCGCATCTGGTAGGGAAATGCATTCAGGGCAAATGGAGGCCCAATCAAATGCACCTACATATCAGTTAGAAAGAGATGCTAGCTGTACAGAATGCTCTGACAGCCTTCAAGGACTACCTTCATCCAGGACAACTACTGATAGACAGACAACACCACAGTCATGTGGTACATAAACAAGCAGGGGGTACATATTCCTAGCCCCTTTGCAGACTAGCCATGGCATTGTGGAATACGGCCTTGACTTATCAAATACATCTACAAGCTCAATTCCTGCCAGGAAAGTTAAATACTCTGGCAGACGAACTAAGCATAAATGTTATGGACCCACACGAATGGAAACTGGAACCCCGAGTTTTCAACAGGTTGACATTCAAATGGGGGAGCCTAGACATAGATCTTTTTGCCTCGCCCCAAAACTATCAGTTGGACAAATTCTGCACAAGAGTTCATCACAAAAAAGCTTGGAAAGTGGATGCTCTGTCATTCAGTTGGAAAAACTTCAGTCTGCTTTTCCTCCCTCTGCCTCTGCTCTCCAAAGTCCTAGTAAAGTCAGACCGGACAAGCGAAAAATGATTGTGTCACACCTTCCTCCATGGCACCTGCCTCAGACACCTTACCTACCATCTCAGCAGAACTACCAAATTCTGCACACTCAGCTCCAAACTTTGAATCTTGTAGCGTGGCTAATCATCTAATTTCACCCTTGGCATCGCTCAGCAAATCTGTGATGCATGTCACTTTGGCGGCTAGAAGGCCTAGTACTGGAAAATCTTATGCTGACAAATGGAAAAGATTCTGTGCCTCTGTGCCTGGAACCAGTCACAAGGGATAAGCACAGCAATGCCCAATATTCCAATATTCCTCAGATTCTGCAATACTTCACTGAGATGCTTCACAAGGGCCTATCTTTTCCTTCCATAAAAATCCACGCCTCTGCCATTTCAGCTCATTACAACACAAAAGCCTCCCCTCTTCTCTCATCCTCTGCTAAAGCAGTATCTCAGAGGGGCCACAAATTTAAGATCTCCCAGGAGAGCACCAACTCCTGCATGGGACCTCAATTTTGTTTTGGGGAAAAACTCACTCTCCCTCCTTTTGAGCCAGCTGCTACTGCGAACCTAAAATTTCTCTTGGAAAACAGCTTTCCTTTTAGCAGTCACTTCAGCTAGAAGGATTTCAGAATTATAGGCTCTTATGACGGTGGAGCCTTTCATTATTTTTTATCCGGACAGGATGGCTCTCGGGACTAATCCATCCTTTATGCCTAAGGTGGTATCCAGTGTGGCTCTTAATCAGACCATTCATCTGCCAACTTTCTTCCCCAATCCACAGAACAAGGGTGAGCGGATTCTGCATTCATTGGATGTACACAGACAACTTGGGTTCTACTTAAACAGGACAAAATCTCTAAGAAAATCTGAACAACTATTGGTGGCATTTGCTGCAGGGACAGAGGAAAGGCTATTTCAAGGCAGACTATTTCCAAATGGATAAGCCATTGTATTTGTTTCTGCTATATGCACCGTGATAAACCTATCCCCAAAGGGATCAGATCTCATTCCACCAGGGCTGCATCTACTTCTGCAGCCTTTCTCAAAGGGATTCCTACCAGAGACATTCTAGAAGCTGCTACCTGGAGCCCCGTTCATATGCTCACCAAACATTACCATTTACCTCTCTTCTCCAAATCCAAAGTTGGCTTTGCCACCGCTGTCCTGCAGGGCCTTATAGCTGCTCCTAATGCTGTATAAACCCATCCTCCCAACCATAGCTTTGGGATTCTACCCAAATGTAATGGCTGCAGCAGTGAAACACTAAGAACCTAGTACTGTTGTGTACACTTACCATAAATGTAGATGTTAGAGTGTATTAACTGTTGCAGTCCTGGTTACCCTCCCTCCAGCCCCTCTTTCGGCTTTTCCCGGTTAGGGTCGTTACAGTGGAACTCCGGTCCGCTAATGATTTTTACGTGCCGAGTTACCAGCCCTGATGCACAACCTTCAGCGAAGGTACGACCATTCACGCATGTCTCCATGCAGAAGACGCTCTAGCTGAGAATCGAACTGGACAGCGTCTTAGTGTGAGGCGACAACGCTACCGCAGCACCACCACCGCGGGACATATATATGTATATATTTTGCTCCCCATTTGGGGGGCACCTGACATCTGGGACAAGAAAAACTGATGTAGTGGCATCAGCTGTATGTTTTATACCCCGGACGACCTGATGTCATGGAAGAAGGGACTGCAACCGACGCAGGACCCAAGACTTTGTTAATCAGGCTGACTTAAGGGCAACATGCCAGCAGATTACCCAAATGTAATGACTGCAACAGTGAATACACACTAACATCTACATTTATGGTAAGTGTACACAACTGTACTTTTCCATTTACCATACATCTACAAATGAACAGAAAGTGGAAATTTAAGTTGACAGCTGATCAACATTTATGAGAAATGGTGGAAATAGTAAAAGTATGTTTGAGGTATGTTCAGGCTGTGTCTGTAAGGCAAAAGCTTCAAGTAAGTTGTTTTCTAGAGGATGAAGTATTTTTGAGTTTTGAGTGCACTAGAGTCCCTTGTCTGAGAAATTATAAAATATGTAATCATTTCTATGCCGTTGGGATACCATCGTATGGCTTTCATGCGTCACTGCCTCTTGTTATAAAGGTGTCGTTTTTGTTTTTGTTTACGTGAACAGAGATGAAAAATTAGCCCTCTTTCAGCAGAGGCTCAGGGAAAAGCTTCAAAATTATACAGTGCCACTATACAATTTTAAGAATAAATCATAAACCTAAAAGAATTTTCATAATTATATAGTGAAATTGTGTAATATACTACAGCAGAGTAGAAGAGTGCAGTGAGAGGCAGAGAATATGGTGTTACAGTTGATACTCTGCAGGAAGAGCTGACTTTAGGTAGAGTTTTAATAGTATAAAATAAGAAAGCGATTAATGTTTAAATTAATAAGCTAGGTACGAAGAAAAAGATATGGAGTAATAAATAGCTAGTGGGATCCAAAACTAGTGAATATGTTGTATTAAGTAAGACAAGTGTGATTGTGAGGGAGGTAAAACTGGAAGGTTGAGCGTTGAACATTGGGGGCTTAGCAGAGATAATGTACTTATTCTGGAAAGGAGTAAAGGAAGAAAGTACGAGGACAGGGGAGTAAGATAGGGTACAGAGTGATAGCAGTGAGTTTCAGATCATTAGGGGAGGGTTCAGGGCTATACTGTGATATAGTCTTCATAGATTTTGATTGGCAAAGTTTTTTTCATTTAAAATACAGTAGTTTGTGTTTAGATTATTTGCTTCATAATCTTATATAATTTTGCTGTTACACATGTTTTCTTCTTTTGCAGATCTCGGGCTGTACAATGAGGCTTTAAAAGTTATCCATGATTTTCCACAATATTACCCATTTGGCCTTGTTGGAACGGAGTAATTTTTTAAAGCTGCAAGGACTTTAAACAATAAAAGGAAGACTTATTCAAGATAGACTGGTTTGAACTGAGATAACCGGTCTAACAGCCTGTTAGAAAAGTCTGTTGACAGGAGTTTATTTCTTTGATTTGAACCAGTGGTATTAAAAGTATGCATGTCTTGTGTTTGTGCTGCCTTGTAAAACTTGCGTAGTGTGGGGTACTGCAACACTTTTCCAGTTTGCATACGGTTTTCATCAGTGCTTTCCTTTTTGGATTTTCTTTTAATGATGTATGTGAATATTTTTTTACCACTGTTAACTTCACTTAGTAGATAATTGCATATTGGTTTCTTACCCCAGAGTAATAGAGTAATATAGTTGTCATTATGATCAGTATGGATGATGTTTTTACTGATAGGATAACTTGGACAGGATAATTAAATTTTTTTTTTCTTTCTGAAATAGACTCCGAACCATTTTTTACTTTTCCGGTGTTGAAAGTTTTTGGTAAGAATTCATTTCATAGGTTCTCCAGTTTCCTCCTACATTCCAAAGACTTAGGTGGATTGGACACTCTAAATTGGCTGTGTGTGTGGTACGAACGAGCTACCATGGCAGGACTAGCCACCCAGCAGTGTAAACCTTGGCTACAGATGATTGTCGAAGTGAAACCTCAACCCCATGTGCAAAGTGGAAAAAGGGGTTGATGGATGGATGGAAATCATTTCATAGGTATTGTTCACACTTTTGACAGTACTTCCATTTGTCTGCCATATAGCAGAGATAGTTAAGGCTATGAGCTGTTAACATGTCTCAACTGCACAGTGTCCCACTGCAATTTACTTAGAGTAGTGCTCATAGACCACCCCTGAAAAAAGTTATTTGTGCTCTCTGTTTTGCCATTTAATTAAATAGAAAAATACAGAGATGGCAAAAGAAAAGACCATGAATTTTTTTCCTCCACTGTATCCTTTTTGTGTCCATGCATGCTAACCATCAGGCCTCTTCTTGTGTGTCCATGTGTTCCCCTGTACTAGGTGTCCCTCACATTTGGACAATAGCTGACCAAAAGGATAGTCATTCAGGCAGTTGCGGAGTGGGTTTGTGACCTTGCTAGCATACTAAATGGGAGAACATCTAGTAAGGCCCTAATCTCCCCCCCCACCACCACCAAGTTGCTGATGTAAGCACCAACATCATCTTAGTGTGACCTCTCCCTTGCTTGTTCATTTTTCCTGCATCGTATGAAGGCTACAGTCTCTGGTTCTGAGTATGCCGTGCAAATCCCCCACTTGCATGTGTATCAGTAAACGTCAGGCATCTGATCATTTTCCTATAAGCTGGCAGAAATCGGTGCTCCCTTCCTCAGAATGGGTGATCAGCACCAGCTTCTTATTTCATCCTCCCCAGCTTAGCTCTTCCATTGCCCAAGCTCCTATTCAAAGTCTGACCATGTGGATGATAGTTGCGGCTTTATCCCTGTATGTTACAGACCATGATGATAGTGTGCAGTAAAGTGCTGCTATTGTTAAACTGGTTAACCCTGATGATTTTCACAGGTAAGTACTAGGCTAGCTGCCCTTGTGGGCCATTTTAAGCCTAGCCAGTTTTCCTTTTGGTACTTGAATTAACCTGTCCCATTTTTAATGGAATGAGTTTATTGCAGTCATATATTTTCATGTGTGCTGTCCTCAGATGTGCCGGCATGTAAACATTTGTAAAATAAAATTATATCATCTTCATATTTCCCGTTCGTAGAAACTGTTTTGCATCTAAATTTGAGTTTTATAAACAAGATAAGCTGGTCATAAGAGAAGTGCATCTCATTCAAAAGGTAACTGTGTCTTGAGATAAGTGGCATCATTTCAGATTAGACATGTTAACAAGCTTGACATGTTTTATTTCCTTATTTGTTGCTTACTATTAACAGTGTTTTAGACACAGATCTGATGTGCAGTTTCAGTATCTGTTAACCTATTGAACTGTGTGCATCCCACATGTTCTGCTCAGTGAATACAATTTTCCAAATTTTATGCCATGATACCTGTATCTTTCTCCTGTTCAGTTTCTTCCTGCCAGTGAATGCTTTTATTTGGATCCAGACAAGTCCCAGCTACTGTGAAAATTTTAGCTGTAGAATATCTGTCCTTCCCTCTTGTTTTTGAGGTTGCGTATAGGTCAATAACCTTCTTCTCTGTCATTCGTTTCTGGCTTATTTTGCTGTAAATGAAGGGTTTTCTCCCCTTTGAAGTAGTGCCAGTTTGGCTTGTTCTTTTCCTTTGGGGAGGGTTCCTTTTCTGCTCCACTCTTCATATTGGCCCTGTTTATTTACCTTTGCTGCCTTTTTGGGACTTAACTGGTTTACGCTTTGTAATTTATTGGCTTATTTTGAGATCAGTGATTTAGGCCTTTGATTTTGGATTGAACCTTGTGTCTACAGATGTTCATTATATTGATCACTGCTACATTATCTGTAGCTATATATGGGTTATATCCCACCAAGGATGCATCAGCCAGCCAGCTTCTAAAGCTTCAGGACACCTTCCACATGCCCAAACCATTACAGCTCAGCTGCTTAAAACACAGGTTTGAGTGCCAAGTCCTTCATAGCTTTCCTGCTACTGAAGGGAGTACTCCACTGCGGGCTTTCAAGGATCAAAAGTCTGCTTGTGCTGTACCTTTGCTGGACAAGTAAGATACCTCCTGTTCAGTGTTGCAGTATTCTTTACATATGGGTAGTATTCCGCACCATCAACTAGACATCTGGCCTGTATACAAAAGGTTATATAGCCACTGCCAGTACGTGGGGAGGTCGCAGGTAGGTCCTAACACCGTCAGGCATAAAAGGGACAGCTGCACATATACCATTCTCAGAACATTTTTGCTGCCATTCGGAAAGATTGATTCCTACATACGGTCTGAGGTCCGATTCTTTTTGTCCGCTTACAATTTCAGATAAATACCCCATTGGGGTTTTACTTTTTTGCTACTGCCATTTGTTATTGTTCATGTCATCCAGGAAGTGCAGGTGTGGAAGGCAAATTCCACATAAGGATAGTCACAAGCTTTGCTATTTTGTTAGGGGCCTAGGCATGATCACCATTCCTGTTTTATTTGCCAGGCCTTCATGCCTAAGATGCTGCGTCTGTCGGCCTTAAACTTTTACCTTGACAGTCAGAGACTTAAATGTCTGGCTAGGGACGCAATGGAGGGTTCCGGGGGTCTGTTGGGTGAACCAACTTTGAAGAGGAAGGTTAGCAAGCTAAGACTGGAATCCTTGTCTGCTGCTCCTGCCTCCTTCAACATTCCCCTTGAGGTTGGTGAAGACCTGGTGGTACGGTCGGAGGTCTGGTCTGCTTCTTTGGCTGGTTCCATGGGGGAAGCCGACAAAGTGGATCTTGGCACATCCGAGGCCATGTAGACATCTAGTTTGGGTGACTTGGGAGAACCGCGGCTTGTTTTATTCGAGGACTCCAAGGATTCTCCTCTTCCTTTCCCTAGGGTTGTATTGGCCATTGGGCCTACATCCGACTTCTCTCCAGTGGAGAAGCCAGTTAAAAATAAACCGAAAAAGCATCCTGACGTCCCTTCTACTCAGTCAGATTGGGATGCTTTTTCCACAGGGGCTTATTAGAGCCCTGATGGCACTGAGGCCTTCTGTTTCTTCAACTTCCCTCCCTATTCCACGGTTCACATTATCTCCTCTGCAGCCTTCTGGGTCTCTGGCGTCATCTGGGCAGGTTTTGGAATGCCATGTCCTTGAAACTGATCCTGAAGTCTCCTCTTCTGATGAATACTCCTTGGCATACTCCACCCAGATTCCTTCCCCTCTGGAATATGCCTCTCCTGAGGAGGAGACTAATGGGGGGGTTCCCCTTTCTTTTTGGGGAGACTATTAATAAGATGAGGGAATTTTTTAAATAGAATTTTACCCAGATTTCAGAGAATCAAAAATGTTACTATGAGCTTCTTCAAACTGAAGCCCCTGCACCCTCTGCAGTACTGCCTGTTCTTCCTGTTTTCTTGGATGCTTTTGCTTCCACTTCTGAAAATCCTGATTCTCAAGTCCCTGCTCCTTGGAGACCTCACAGATTTTATAAGGTCCCAGCTTGAGCATAAGTTTCTTTACAAATGCCCCTCTGCTGACCCAGCTGTAGTGTCCATTGCCTCTGACAAAACTTCTTGTTTGTCTCCTGCTAAGCTACTTTCCTCTGATAAGGAGAGCAGGATTTTGGGAAGGTTAGGTAAGAAGGTATATACTTCCTCCACCTTGGCAGTTAGGGCTATTACCAGACACGCATGTCTTAGTAATTCCTGGCTTTGCTTTCCCAGGCTTCACAGACTTTATTCAAATTACCTGATTCAGATGTTAATTATCGGGTTCTAAATCTCCTGTCTATCTTTTTTTCAAGTAGCTAGGCATTCCATTAGTTGCAGTTATGATGTAGTGGAGGTTTCTGCTAGAGCTGCTGCCTCTGCATCTGTTCTTCATAGACAGACATTCCTTGTTAAGGCTCCAGTTATTGCCTGATGATATAAAGGCCAAACTGCTTGATGCTCCTTTGGATAATTCTGCACTTTTCGATTTAGCTGCTACAGAACTTTTCAAACCTCTGCAGGAGAAAATAAAAGAGCTCCAGGGCCTTGAACAATTGCTTGTTTCTCCAGTCCCTAAATTCCATAGGAATTTTCCAGCCAAGACCTATTTTGTCAGAAGACCTGCTCTTTCTTCATCTTCAGCTTCTCCTGCTTGTAGTTCTAAGAAATCTTACAGGAGACCTTCTCCATCAAATCTGCTGCCCCTGCTACTACTACTCAGCAGCCCTTTCAGGCTAGACCAGGCTCTTTGTGATAAGCCATTCTTCCAAGTCATACGCCTCTGTCTCCACTTCTTTCTCTCTCCCTTTCAGTCTGGATGGAGATCACTCAGGATTCCTGGGTCCTTTCCATCATCCCAAAGGGTTACTTTGACTTGGAAGTCTCTTCCACCATTCCTAGGAATACTTCATCCCCCTTCCTGCCAACTCCATCCGTTTCCTCAGCTACAGGCCCAACTCTTTCAACAAGGCATAATCCATGTTTATCCTTCAGAACAAAAAGGAAAGGGATTTTACTCCAGGATGTTTCTTGCCCCAAGAAAGGATGGTCCATGGAGACCTATTCCATTCTAGATCTCTCCCATTTAAACACCTTGAAAGTGCTTTCTTTTTGGATGCTGTCCATGCAAACCCTTTTCCCTGTGATTCTGTCACACTCCTTCCTAGCATCTCTAGATCTCAAGGATGCTTACCTACATGTCCCTTTTCATCCTCAATACAGGAAATTTATTGTTTCTTGGTGGGCTCCTTGCACAATCAGTTTTTTGCCTTACCTTTTGGCCTTTCCACTGCTTCAAGGGTTTTTACCAAGTGCTTAGCTCCAGCCATTGCCTTCGTGAGGGATTCAGGTTTATTCCTACTTAGACGACCTTCTGATGGTTTACCTCCCTTCAATCAAGGTTCTTTCTCTAACAAGCTACATGCCATGTAGAAACATTGATTTCTACCCTTCAGATCTGTAGAAACACTTCACTCTAAACTGTAATTCTAGCACTTCCAGTCGCTAAAGAAACATTTATCCATCTTTTTTTGGTATGTGATATATCCCCACTATCCTCCCAGTCTGCCTGTGAGTCGACATTAGCTGACTTTATCACTTTCAGCCCTCAGTCCATGCCCCCCCTCCCCAGGTACACACATTCTGGTTACTACACTTGGTCTGTAAAACACTTCACACTAAACTGTAATTCTAGCCCTTCCATGCTACAGACCACCCTCTCAAACTCAGGAACCCGACACAGCCTTCCTGAAGACACTGGAGAGTATGAATGTCTCTCCAAATACCATCATTTTGGGAGACTTCAACTACCCAAATATAGACTGGGAACATTACTCAAGCCCCAACACCCTAGCCCAAAGGTTCCTAGAATTCATAAACTCAAATGCAGTGGAACTAGTCACCATTCCCACAAGAGGAGACAATATACTAGACCTGATCATCACAAACATGGGGACAAAATGCTCCACACCGGAAGTACATCCCTCTTTGGTAAGATCAGACCACAAATTAATCTCACTGGAAATCCACATCCCGCCCCCACCCCCTGCACAAAAGACCACAGTGAAGAACTTCTCAAAAGCAAACTTCACACTTCTTAAGACTGAAGTGGTATCTTTCAAGGCCCCTGGGCCAGTGGAAACCACAACCCACACTGATGAATCTTTTGCAAATGCCTTCTATGGGCACCTTCAAGAATGCATGGATCATGCAATCCCAAATAAAACCAAGACCCATTCCCCCAAAGGCAGGCGCCCGGTCTGGTGGACCCCAGCCATAAACAAACTTTACAACAGGAGGAGGAAGCTACTACATGACGGAGCAAAATCCCTAAAAGGGAAGGCATCTCTGATCAGTACTAGCAAAAAACTACGATCACTCATAAAATCATCCAAGGCCAACTTTGAGAGAAAAATCGCAAAAGACACAAAAGACAATCACAAGGCCTTCTTTAGCTATGTTAGAAACCTGGGTGGAAACTCCCAGATATTCCAAAATGACACAAAATATACTGAACCCACTGACCTTGCCAACATTCTGGCAGACAGGTTCAGTGCAAATTTCTCCTCCCCCCCCAAAAGGAGGAGAAATAACTATCCCAGCAGAGTGTAGCCTCCCTAACATCTCAGAAGCCCAGGTGAGAGCCGCCCTCTCTAAAGCTAAAAACACAGCATCAATGGGACCGGATGGTGTCCCGGGCTGTGTGCTACATGAACTCCAAGAGGAACTAAACCCACACATAAGGCTGCTGTTTAATCTTAGCCTTACTACAGGATACGTACCCAAAGAGTGGCGTACGGTAACGGTGGTCCCACTTCACAAAGGCGGTGCTTCTACGGACCCTGGAAATTACCGCCCCATAAGCTTGACGAGCCTGGTCTGCAAAGCTATGGAGAGGATCATTATGGAACTCATAAACAAAGACATTGGGGACATACAGACATTGGATCCTACCCAATTTGGCTTTGTCAAGGGCAGATCCTGCCTTTTGAACTTGGTCGACTTTTTTGAAACGGTCACTAAGGCCATTGATGAGGGCAAGGCAGTTCACACAGCCTACCTTGACCTTGCAAAAGCCTTTGACACAATACCCCACTCGGGCATCATAGACAAACTCACCAGCTTAAGTATAAACCCATATGTCACAAGATGGGTTGCAAACTGGCTCAAGGACAGAACTCACAGGGTCAGAGTTGCTGGAGCTATGTCACTCTAAGCCACTCACAAGCGGTGTCCCACAGGGCTCAGTCCTGGGACCCCTCTTGTTCGGCATTTATTTTTCCGAGGTACAGGCAAACATAGGAGGATTGTGGCTGACAAAGTTCGCAGATGACTGCAAACTGGGCGCCATAATTGATACTCCAGCGAACACAAACATCCTTCAGAGAGGCCTCATAGAAACGGATAATTGGTGCCAGAGCCATGGCCTTAAGCTGAACGCCAAAAAATGTATAGTCATACCCTTTGGGAAAAACAAGGTACTGACAAATTACCACATAGGTGGTAATCCATTAAGTACGGAAGAGGTGATCAGGGACCTAGGGACCCAGGTTGACAGTAACCTCTCATTTGACACTCACATTGCCAAAGTGGTTAGGAAGACCTTCTATATTGCCCACCTTATCATGAAGGGTTTCACATCTAGATCAAGAGAGGTTATTGTGCCCCTGTACTCTTCTCTTATCAGGCCAATGATCGAGTACAATGTCCCATTTGGGATGCATCTCACCCGACACCTGCAGCAGTTGGAAAGACCCCAAAAGTTCCTCACCAAGAGGATAAAGGGTCTTAAACATATGTCATATGCTGCCCAACTGAAAAAACTCCAGCTCTATTCAGTTGCATACCTCCTACTCAGAGGTGATCTGTGCCTGACGTACAAGGCCATGTCCAATCCTGAATTAATGGACATGCTCCACCTCAGAAAATCCAAATCCATCAGAGCCACGAGATCAAGTGACCTAAATCTCAACACAGAAATAAATAGAACGTGCTGGAGGGACAGATTCATAACCCAGAGGCTCCCTACACTCTGGAACAGAATCCCAGTCCATGTTAGGCAGAGCCCCTCACTGACTCTATTCAAGAGAAATCTCGACGAGTGGATGGGAGATCGTAGGTTTACCCCGGGGGTCATCTCTGTGTCACTACTAGACAGAGGCATAGTAAACTAAACCCTAAAAGGGCGTAGTATTCTCATCCTAAGGGGTGGTGTAAGCCACATACACTCTGGCTAGGCTTATAAATGCAGTAGGGCAGATAGCCTAGTACGAACCTATGAACCAGTCTCTAAAGAAACATTTACTTGTTTATTTTTTGTTCTATGTGATATATCCCCACTACCCTCCCAGTCTGTCTGACTCAACAATAGTTGTAACAAAAGGACTAACACTAGAGATGTGACTTCTGAGCAACTGAGAGTTTTTTTGAATTGCACATACCTTGATTGACTCATCCTGCTCCATTTGCCCTACGGGCTCACTTTGCTTCCGTACCGTGCCCCCAATTTTCACGCATCCCTGCATACTTTGAATTTATAGGTAATCTCCTTTACTGAGGCCCTCCCATTATCCAATAATTACGTCCATCAGCACCATCTACACACGCCCTTCCACTTCCCACCACTCCAGCCCACCTACCAGTTCAATATCCACACCCATATCTCCTGGCTCACCCAACTCACACCCTCACCAAATATATATACCTCCTTTAACTCCACAACCTCACTCCCGCTATGTCTCATTACCCACAGTCTCATCTCCACTGTACCCTCCTGGGATTAACCTCCTTGTTCACCTATGTCTCCAAAGCCACCATCAGCACCTCTTGTCTCCTCACAATCGCTCACTGTATCCACCCCAAATCCCCCACCCTAATCCCTAATATTACTATCTCTCCCACTCACACAAGCATATACTCCACCATGTACACCCAACCCTCCATATACCATGCCCCTCCCATGTTACCACTTCTGTCCATCTAAAAAGCAACCATGTCTACAATGTCACTACCTAATCGTCCAGTACATAAAAGCTATCGCCTGAATAACTACCCAGCTACTACTAGGAGGAGACCTTCACCCCAGTCCCGGGCCACCAACCCCTGCTAATAAGCCATGCACCCATCACTATCCAGCTTAGCACAAACCCACCAACTTATTGATACTAAATATTGAATACCTGCTGTATCATGAATAAAATAGAAGACCTTCAGGCTGCCATCTCCTTATGTAACCCTGATATTATTCTCATCACAGAGACACTGCTTAAACCACATATTAAAAATGATTCCATCACCTGAGTATAACTTTCTCAGGGCAGACTGGCTACATAAGAGGCGGAGTCTTAGCTCTACTTCACAGAACCAACCTACAACTCTTAACTCCTCCAAAAGGATTCCCCCAACTTCAACAATGCAGAGACTCTCTTTGCAAAACTCTCCCATAACCAACATAAGCACCTAAACCTACTGGGTGTGTATTTCCCTGGGTAACAACCTAACCAGCCTAGCATCCATACTTTACTGGGCCTCATATTCCCTAAACCACATATTTAAAGATAATTCCATCACCTCACCTGAGTATAACATTCTCAGGGCAGACTGGCTACATAACAGGCGGAGTCTTAGCTCTACTTCACAGAACCAACCTACAACTCCTGCTAAAAGATTCCCCCAACTTCAACAATGCAGAGACTCTATTTGCAAAGCTCTCCCTTAACCAACATATGCACCTAAACCTACTGGGTATCTTTATTCCCCTGGGTGACAACCTAACCACCCTAGAATCCATACTTTACTGGGCCTCATATTCCCTCCCTCAAGAAACTATCGTGCTAGGTGATATAAGCATTGACTGGAACTCCATCCACTCTCCCACCCCCACCCACCATATTAACCTATATAACTTCACCCATCTTCTAGATATTGCCACATGCATTGATAAGGCCACAAAAAGAGAATCTATACTTGATTGGATCCTCACAAATCAAATACTGCCCATTAATGTGGCACCCTACCAAACTCTGAGTGACCACAGCCCCACTTTTATCCTCAGGCACAAACTTGAAATACTTAACTCTTCCCTCCCTTCTACAAACCTGCTCTAACAAAAATTTTTCTAGAGATCACTTTATAAGAGCCTTGCAACATTGCAACTGGTCTCCTATCAAAACCCTTTTATTAGACAAAGCAGTTGATTACTTCAACTCCACATTCCTAAATATCCTCAACCAACTAGCCCCCATAAAAACTATCAGGATACGTAGCAACCCCACCCCTTGGCTCCAGAAAACCACAAAAGCCCTACTTAGAGCCAGTGATAAACCCTGGAAAACCTGGCGCCACACCAGATCACCTGCAGCTGGGCAAACCTTTCACGAGCTCCGGAACAAAGCTAAAAAGCAGGTTAAGCTCAAACAAAATTACTATATCACTCAACAAAGTTTAAGCCGTGGTAGCGTTGTCGCCTCACAGCAGGAGGTTCTCCCGTTCAATTCTTGGCTGGAGCACCTTCTCTGTGAAGTCTGCATGTCCTCCCCGCAGTAGAGTGGCATTTGAAAGACGTGTGAATGGACGTGCCATTGTTGAAGGTTGGGCGTTGGGCTGGCACTTCTGCACCATAAAGATCAACTGCCAGTCAGTGGACTGGAGTTCCACTGTGGTGACCCCTAACCTGGAAAAGCCGAAAGAAAAAAACTATATCACTCAACAAAACAAATACAGTACCAAACCGCAAAAATTCTGGGCAACAATAAATAACATCCTACAGCCTGGAAGAACCACCACTTCCACCAACAATATAACAGGTACAGACCTGGATATAGCCTCCAGGCTTAACTATTTCACCTCCTCAATACTCAAACTCGTAAACATCACTTCCTCCAACACCACACAACCACTTCAGGCCCAAATCAATACCAAACCTTTCACAGTTAAGTCTGTTCCTACCTCTACTATCCCAAAACTCAAACCAACCACCCGTGAAGCCAATAACCTTCCTGCCAAATACCTCCAAATTGCATCCACAGCTATAGCCTATCCCATTTCACTTCTTATAAATAGATCCATCACCAAACACACCGTTCCATCCCTGTGGAAAACCTCATATATCATACCAATTCACAAAGGTGGCCCCTCATAGGTTCATAGGTGAGTACTAGGCTAATGACCAACACAAGCCTAGCCCAAGAATATTCCCAGTCGTTCTGTTGCTGGACATTAGTTCCATGTGCCCCTATCAAGCAAGGCTGTCGAAGTGATTCCTGGGGTGAATTTCCTGTTACCCATCCACTCGTCAAGATATTTCTTTAAGAGGGCTAGTGAAGTGCTCTGCTTGACATGAATGGAGAGTTTATTCCAGTGTATGGGAAGGCT
The DNA here is from genome assembly GCF_019279795.1 of Protopterus annectens. NCBI lineage: Eukaryota > Metazoa > Chordata > Ceratodontiformes > Protopteridae > Protopterus > Protopterus annectens. Next base: position 3,341,636 of record NC_056732.1, read on the forward strand.
CTGGGTTAGGAACCTGTCCCTCCAGCAGATCCTGTTTATTGTGGTGATAAGGTTGAGGTCTTTGGAGCGTGTGGTGCAGAGGGATTGTGACCTTTTCAGATGAAGCATGTCTAGCAACACTGGGTCAGACATGGCTTTGTATGCCAAGCAGAAATTACCTCTAAGTAGGTGATATGAGACTGAGTAAAGCTTGAGTTTTTTGAGTCTTGTCTGTATAGGGCACGTGTTTGAATCCTGGGATACTCTTTGTGAGGAATTTTTGTGGCGCCTCCAGTTGTTGCAGGTGTCTCTTGAGGTATATGCCAAGTGGGGCATTGTACTTTATGATGAGTCTAATGAGGGGTAGAGGGGAATTGACTTCTTTCTTCCTGGATGAGAAACCTTTTGTAATGGTTTGCCACATAGGACTTTCTAACTACAGTGGCAACATGGTTGTTGGAGAGGTTGCTATCTACCTGTGTCCCTAGATCTCTTATCACACCTTGGGAGTTGAGAGGGCTACCGTCGATGTGATATTTTGTGAGCACTGTGTTTTCCCAAAGGAGATGACTATGCACTTTTTAGCACTAAGCTTAAGACCATGGTTCAGGCACCAGTCGGTGTCTGTGAGGCCTTTTTGTAGGATGTCTACATCAGCTTGAGAGTCAGTAATGGCTCCCAGTTTGCAGTCATCCACGAATTTGGTTAACCAGAGTCCCTTGGTGTTGGCCTGAACTTCAGAGAAGTAGATAGCAAACAGGAGAGGACCCAGGACAGATCCTTGTGGGACTCTACTTGCGACTGCCCAATAGTCTGATTTGGAGTCTGCTACTTTCCCCATGTGGGTTCTGTCTGTGAGCCAGTTGGCAACCCATCTTATGACTGGGGGTTAATACCTAGGTTAGTGAGTCTATCACTGATCCCTGAGTGGAGGATGGTGTCGAAGGCCTTGGCTTGGTCGAGGTAAGCTGTATGGACTACCTTGCCTTCATCGACAACTCTGGTGACGTATTCACAGAAGTCAATCAGGTTGAGCAGACATGATCTGCCCTTCACAAACCCAAACTGTGATGGGTCCAGGGTTTGAAGGTTCCCTATATCCATATTTGAGGTCCATAATGGTGCACTCCATGGCTTTGCAGATCAAGCTGGTCAGGCTGATGGGGGGTGGTAGTTTCCAGGGTCAGTAGTCACTCCCCCTTTGTGGAGAGGAATGATTGTAGCGGTGCGCCATTTGGTGGGAACAAAGCTTGAAGTGAGGCTGTGGTTGAACAAGGCATTCAGGTGTGGTGCCAGTTCCCTTTGTAATTCGTGTAGAATACAGCCAGGTATATTATCAGGTCCAATGGAAGCTGTATTTTTGGCTTTGGATAGTGTGGCTTCTACTTGTGCAGCTGTGATATTAGGAAATTGGCATTCCTCTGGTATTGGGATGGGCCCTTTGGGGGAGTGAAGGGGAGGTAAAGTTTACACTAAACCTGTCAGCGAAGATATTGGCAATATCTGTTTGTTCACTAAGTAGTGCCATTGTGCATTAGATCAGAGCACTTCTGCGTATTGTTGTGCAGATGTCCTTCAAGGATGCATCTGCAGTCCTTACAAATTGGTTGTCCTGTCGTCAGACAGCCCTTCGGTCGGCCGGATTCCAAAGTCGCGGTTTCGGCCGAAACCACGGTTAAGCAAACCGCGAGTGTCTCGGTTTCGGCCGAAACCGAGCAAACGGTTCAATCTTCAGCCGAATCCATGACTACTACCGAGGCCCCCTCTACCCTAGTTGAATCGGCCTCTGAAGATGTCCTTCATGGATGCATCTGCAGTCATAACAAGTGGGTTGTCCTGTCGTCAGGCAGCCCTGCAGTCGGCCGGATTCCAAAGTCCGGGTCCGGCTTCGGCTGATGTCGCACTCCACCCGACGTCATCTCTGTTGGTCTTCGGGTATAAAAGCATCAGCCGACGCCATTTTCCTCAGTCTTTCTTGCCGCGTGGCGCCCGAAGCAGAAGCTGTTCGCAAGTGCCGGTCGGTCGGATCCAGAGATTACTTCTACCGAATACTACTTCGAAGACTTCTAAAGCTAAGTACCCGTTGGGGACTCTTTCTTGCCTCAGCCGATGTCAGAAAAAGTTAACAATTGTTTAACCTGTGGGAAACAAATACCTCATAAAGATTTCCACTCTTACTGTCTGCCTTGTTTAGGCCCAGCCCACGACGTAGCAGCCTGTTCGCCTGTGCCTCTTTCAACCGACGAGCTTAGGCGTCGGTCGGAGTTTGCAGAACAGTTTTTCGGTTCTGATTTTGCGTACATTATGCCGTCGGATCCTCCGACTACCCCAAAAACGCAAAGATAAAGACCGACACTCGCGGTCCGCGGTTTCGGCGAAACCACGGTAAAGCAAACCGCGAGTGTCTCGGTTTCGGCTGAAACCGAGAAAACTGATCAAAGTACAGCTGAACCTATTCTTACAACTGAGGCCCCTGCTACAACTCTTGAATCGACCTCAGAAATTTTACCCACTACGGTGGTTGACTTATCAGACACCATTCCCTTGGATGTCTCTACCCCAGCACGTGGTGCTGCTAGGCCTCCTGCTGCCATGTCCATTAAGGCCTTCGCCAGGGCTAAAGCAGCCAAGACTTCTAAAACAGTGCCTGTTAAACCCCCACATCCAGGCCCTCTTCTAGTTCTCAAATGCTTTCTTTGGCAGAAGATTTAATTTCTTTAATTAGAGGATCTCAATCTCACCCAGACAGGGCCTCTCAGCCCCCAGAGAAGAGACCTAGGGCAGAGCCCCCTGAGCCAGTGTCTTCTGATGATTCTGCTGATGAATCAGACATAACTGACCAGCCTGAGGCTCCCTTCTCCAATTTTGAAGATTCTGATGCTGAAGAATCCATTCCAGCTGCTTCCCCACCAGAAGAATTCTCCTTTGGGGAAACCTTGCATGCCATGCGAGAACAGTTCCAATGGCAGCAACAGGATTTTTCAGACTCCAGAAAAAGACTTAGGACCTTTCTGCACCTCCCACAGCACAGGCCCTTAGCTATACCTCCTGTTCTCTCTGTGGTGGATGATGCTTTCAATGATGTTTGCTCCGCTCCAGATTCTTTACCCCAGCCCCTGCCAAACCAGACAGATTTTACAGGGTGCCAGATACTCATCACCACCTTTATAAGGCCCCACTTGCAGATCCAGAAACTATATCCCAGGGTCCCAAGGCAGTAGCCGCGACCACAGCTAAAAACCCTATTCCTTCTGAAAGGGAAGCAAGGTCATTAGACAGATGGGGTAAAAGGTCTACACTTCAGCTACTCTCTCAGCTAGAGCTTTAAACTGTCAGTTTCACATGATACAATACCAAGAGTTTATGCTTGATCAGTTAACTAAAAAACTAACCACTGATGAATCTCTTGATAAGAAATATGTATTAGAGATGGTAAATAACATAGAACCGGTTAGGAAGGACTGGCTCAAATGTGGCTATGATGCACTGGAGGCTTCATTTAGATCAGCCATGACAGGCACAGTGATAAGAAGGCATGCATGGCTAAAAGAACAAGCTTTACCGGATCATGTTAAAGCTAAGTTGCTAGATGCTCCTATGGACAAGACAAGTTTGTTTGGTACACCTGCCCAGCAGGTTATGAAGAAAATGGAAGAAAAGGCAAAATCTGTTCAAACTGTTAAAGATTTCTTGCAGGTTCAACCCCAAGGTTTAGCAGGAACTGGCCTGCCAAAAATTGGTCCTTTCCTGACTCCACAAAATTTCAAAGGGGCAGGAATAGACGCTCCAGAGGTAGAAACCAATCCAGAGGAGGTGCCTACAGAGGGCGACAGTGGCAAGGTAACAACAGAGGCGCAGACACAGCCACTGCCACTACATCAGCACAACCACAGTGACTTAATCCTAAATCCGCCTACCAGGGAACAAATAGCAGCTCCTCTAGGCGGAAAGTTAACCTTATTTTCAAAGAACTGGCACTACATAACAAAAGACAAGTGGATTTTACAAACCATAGATCAAGGTTACCGGTTTCACTTCCACACTTTACCAGTCAAAAGAGGAATGCCAAACCTACCTCCAAATCAAAAACAGAGGCTCTCGCCAGATAATGGAGTTAGCAAACATGAGAGCTGTGGAAAGAGTGCCAACAGCAGACCAAGGAAAGGGGTTCTACTCCAGACTATTCCTAGTTCCAAGAAAGGAAAAAGTTGGAGACCAATTCTCGACCTGTCCACCTTAAATACATACATCATTGTCCCAAAATTCAAAATGCTGACCCTACAGCAACTTCTTCCCATGCTGGGCAAGGAGTCTTGGCTGGTAACTCTAGATCTCAAGGAGGCATACCTGCACGTCCCCATTCGACCAATCTGCAGAAGATACCTCAGATTTCTTGCAGGATCAGAGCACTATCAATTCTCAGCATTGCCCTTTGGCTTATCTACTGCCCAGAGTATTCACAAAATGCCTGGCATCAGTAATCGCCCATTGCAGACTACAGGGAATTCAAATTTACCCATACCTGGACGACTGCCTGCTACAAGGGACAACAAAAGCAAGCTGACAACAGATTTACAAAGGGTCATTTACTTGCTACAAGGACTGGGATACACAGTCAATTTACAAAAGTCAAGGCTGATACCATCCCAAACAAGGACGTTCTTGAAGCGGAATTGGACACAGTACAACAAATGGCATTCCTGACTACAGAAAAACAAAAGAACTTCCTCTTTACTTCTTGGCACTAACAAAACTGAACAAGTTAACAGCAAGAAAAGTTCTGCAGGCCTTGGGCTTCATGGCATCATGCATAATCTTGGTCCCATTTGCCAGACTACATATGAGGAAACTACAGTGGTACCTAAAGAATTTATGGTCCCAACACAGACACAGTCTAGAAACAGAAATCCCACTAATTCCATGCTTAAAACAGGAGTTCCTATGGTGGGCTCAGGCATGCCAGTCAAACCCAGGCCTACCCTTTCGCAGATGTCAACCAAGCCAGACCATCACAACAGGCGCTTCAGACCTAGGATGGGGGCCCACATGCTGGACAAATGCGTGCAAGGATTGTGGACACAGGATCAACTTCGCCTGCACATCAATCTAAAAGAAATGCTGGCAGTAAAACTGGCAATCCAAAAGTTCAAACCATTTCTCAAAGAGGGCCAGTTGATGATAAGGACAGACAACACCACAGTCATGTGGTACATCAACAAACAGGGAGGCACTCATTCATACCCCTATGCAGAATGACCTTGGAGCTGTGGACCCTGGCACTCAGCTACAACATTCAGTTACAGGCAATATTTGTACCGGGAAAGACAATACTCTAGCAGACATATTAAGCAGAACCACGGATGCCCACGAATGAAAACTGCACCCGGACATCTTCAAGACCATCTCAAAGAAATGGGGAATGCCACAGATAGACCTATTCATCACCTCTCAATCACCAGCTCAAAAATTCTGCACAAGGACATTCCACCCACTAGCATGGAAAGTGGACTCACTCTCCTTCAACTGGAAAGGCCTAACAGCATATGCATTCCCACCTCTTCCTTTGATACACAAGGTACTACTAAGAATCAAGGAAGAACGTCCAAGGATAATCCTGATAGCTCCAAACTGGCCAAGACAGCACTGGTACCCACTACTGAAGAGCATGTCTCGGAACAAAATGTGGCCAATACCTCTGATGCCTTTGATGTTAACTCAGAACAACTACAGCATCATACATCCAAACCTAAAACGCTGCAACTGACTGCATGGAACATCACATAACAGCAGCTAATCCAGAACTTTCCCAAAGAGTTAAAGACATTATTCTTGAAGCACGCAGACCTTCAACAAGAAGGAACTATGCTGGGAAATGGAAAAGGTTTGTCATTTGGAGTACGGAAAGAGGAAAAGATGTGTCAAACATAGATATGCCTAACATTCTGGAGTATCTGGCCGAACTTCTTCATTCAGGCCTGTCCTACTCCTCCATCAAGACATCAAGACACATGCATCAGCTATTTCAGCAGAATACAGCTTTGATCCACCTGTTTTTTCGCACCCTTTGCTCAGGCAGTTCCTCAGAGGAATCAAGAATGTAAAACCTCCAAGGAAACCACCATTACCAGCTTGGGATTTAAACTTTGTGCTAGAAAAGTTGACACTATCACCCTTTGAACCAGCAGCAACAGCAGACCTACAACACCTGTCATGGAAAACTGCTTTCCTACTGGCAATAACTTCAGCAAGGAGGGTTTCAGAACTACAGGCCTTAATGGCAGTGCAACCCTTCCTAATCTTCCACCAAGATAGTGTCCATGAGGACTAATCCTACATTTATGCCCAAGGTGGTATCCAGAGTGTCTTTGAACCAGGCAATCCACCTACCTACCTTCTTTCCCAACCCACAAAACAGAGGGAAAGAATACTGCATACCTTGGATGTACATAGACAGCTACGCTACTACTTGGACAGAACAAAACAGCAGAAAGACTGACCAACTTTTGTAGCCTATGCAACAGGAAGGGAAGGAAAAGCTATTTCCAAACAGACAATCTCCAAATGGATAGGAAACTGCATACGTTACTGTTACTCCTTCCATGGAAAACCAATTCCACAGAACATAAGACCTCATTCTACAAGGGCAACAGCCACTACCACAGCCTTCTTACGAGGAGTGGCAACCAAAGACATTATTGAGGCGGCTACTTGGACCTCCGTGCATACATTTGCCAAGCATTATAATTTGCCTCTATATTCCAGATCCCGAGCAGGGTTTGCCACTGCTGTACTGCAAGGGATCCTAAACACACCATAATCTACTTTTATCCTCCTCCCCTTGTTGGCTATGGTATTCTACCCACTTGTTATGACTGCAGATGCATCCATGAAGGACATAGTACAGTTTTGTACCTACCATAAATGTAGATGTCCGAACTGGATAGCATCTGCAGTCAGGATTACCCTCCTCCTTCCCTCTGTGGTACTCCTAGGGTGTTTACCCTCCTAATAGCTAGCTGTTGGGGGGGGGTCTTTTATGGTGTATTTGTTTGTATATATGTACATATATGTTTATTGTTGTGTTTACCTCTATCTATTTGGAAACATTGGCATCTATCCAAATTTTTAGCATGCAAGAGGGCTACTGGCATCTGGGGCAAGAAACACTGAGGAAAATGGCGTCGGCTGATGCTTTTATACCCGAAGACCAACAGAGATGACGTCGGGTGGAGTGCGACATCAGCCGAAGCCGGACCCGGACTTTGGAATCCGGCCGACTGCAGGGATGCCTGACGACAGGACAACCCACTTGTTATGACTGCAGATGCTATCCAGTTCGGACATCTACATTTATGGTAGGTACAAAACTGTACTTTTTACCTATTACTGTGGTTTCACAAGACTTATCGGACACCATCCCTTTGGATGTTTCTACCCCAGCACGTGGTGCTGCTAGGCCTCCTGCAGCCATGTCTATAAAGGCCTTTGCCAGGGCTAAAGCAGCCAAAACTTCTAAGTCTGTGCCTGTTAAGCCCCCCTCTCACAGGCCCAGTTCCAGTTCCCAAATGCTTACTCTGGCAGAAGATCTCATCTCTTTAATAAGGGGATCCCAATCTCACCCAGTCAGGGCCTCTCAACCTCCAGAAAAGAGACCTAGAGCAGAGCCCCCTGAGCCAGTGTCCTCAGATGACTCTTCAGATGATACAGACAATACAGACCATCCAGAGGCTCCTTTTTCTACTTATGAAGATTCCGATGCTGAAGAATCGATCCCTTCTGCTTCTCCACCAGAGGAATTTTCTTTTGGGGAAACTTTACATGCCATGAGAGAGCAATTCCAATGGCAAGGGCAAGATTTCTCAGATTCAAGGAAAAGGCTTAGGACCTTTTTACACTTACCGCAACATAGGCCTTTAGCTATACCTCCAGTACTTCCTGTTGTGGATGATGCATTTAACGATGCTTGCACTGCTCCTGATACTTTACCTCCAGCCCCTGCTAAGCCCGATAGGTTCTACAGGGTCCTGGACACTCATCACCATTTATACAAGGCTCCTTTCGCAGATCCTGAGACTATCTCCCAGGGGCCTAAGGCAGTAGCCGACCTCAGCTAAAACCCTCTCCCTTCTGAAAGGGAATCCAGGTCCTTAGAGAGATGGGGTAAAAAAGTATACACCTCTGCTACTCTCTCAGCTAGAGCATTGAACTGTCAGTTTCATATGATCCAATACCAAGAGTTTATGCTTGATCAGTTAACTAAGAAACTGTCCTCGGATGATTCTTTAGATAAGAAATATGTTCTAGAAATGGTGAATAACATTCAGCAGGTTAGTAACCATTCCTTAAAATGTGGCTATGATGCACTGGAGGCTTCATTTAGATCAGCCATGACTGGCACAGTTATAAGAAGGCATGCATGGTTGAAAGAACAGGTCTTGCCGGATCATGTTAAAGCAAAGCTATTAGATGCTCCTATGGATAAGGTCAGTTTATTTGGTTCTCCTGCCCAACAGGTACTGAAGAAAATGGAAGAGAAGGCAAAATCTGTACAAACAGTAAAAGATTTCTTACAGGTTCAGCCTCCAAGATTTAGCAGGAACTGGCCTTCCAAAAATTGGTCCTTTCCAGACTCCTCTAAAACTCAGAGGCGCAGGAATAGGCGTTCAAGAGGCAGAAATCAATCCAGAGGAGGTGCCTACAGGGGACGCCAGTGGCAAGGTAACAACCAACGAGGCACAGACACAACCACTACCACTGCAACAGGACAATCAGTGACGTGGCTTTGACACCGCCTACCAGGGAACAAATAGCAGCACCCTTAGGCGGAAAGTTAGCATTATTTTCAAAAAACTGGCACTATATCACAAGAGACAAGTGGATTTTGCAAACTATAGACCAAGGCTACAGGTTTCATTTCCACACTTTACCCGGAAAAAGAGGAATGCCAAACCTACCACCAAATCAAAAGACAGAAGCTCTAAAACAAATAGCTCAATTAGCAAGGATGAGAGCTGTGGAAAGGGTACCACCTATGGAACAAGGCAAGGGATTTTACTCCAGACTCTTCCTGGTACCAAGAAAAGAAAAGAATTGGAGGCCTATTCTCGACCTGTCCGCTTTAAACACATTCATCATTGTTCCAAAATTCAAAATGCTGACCCTACAGCAACTTCTTCCCATGCTGGGCAAGGAGTACTGGCTGGTAACTCTAGATCTCAAGGAGGCATACCTGCATGTCCCCATACTACCACATTGCAGAAGATACCTCAGATTTCTTGCAGGATCAGAGCATTATCAATTCTCAGCATTGCCCTTTGGCTTGTCTACTGCGCCCAGAGTGTTCACGAAATGCCTGGCATCAGTAATCGCTCACTGCAGGCTTCAGGGAATCCAAATTTATCCATACCTGGACGACTGCCTGATACAAGCGGACAACAAAAACAAGCTAACAGAAGACTTACAAAGAGTCATTTGCTTACTACAGGCCCTGGGATACACAGTCAATATAAAAAAGTCAAGACTGATACCATCCCAAACAATAACTTTCTTAGGTGCAGAATTGGACACAATAAAACAGATGGCATTCCTAACTGCAGAAAAACAAGAACAACTTCCTCTCTACTTTGTGGCATTAACAAAGCAGAACAAACTAACAGCAAGGAAAGTACTGCAGGCCTTGGGCTTCATGGCATCCTGCATAATCCTGGTCCCCCATGCCAGACTGCATATGAGAAAGCTACAGTGGTACCTAAAGAATTTATGGTCTCAACACAGGCACAGCTTAGAAACCGAAATACCACTAATTCCATGCCTGAAACAAGAGTTCCTATGGTGGGCTCAGGCATGCCAGTCAAACCCAGGTTTGCCCTTCCACAGCATTCAACCAAGCCAAACCATCACAACGGACGCCTCAGACCTCGGTTGGGGGGCCCACATGCTGGGCAAGGGCATTCAAGGCTTATGGACTCCAGAGCAGCTGCACCTGCACATAAATCAAAAAGAAATGCTGGCAGTACAACTAGCTATCCAGAATTTCAGACCATTCCTCCAAGAAGGCCAGTTGATAAGGACAGACAACACCACAGTCATGTGGTACATCAACAAACAGGGAGGCACTCATTCATACCCTCTATGCCGAATGGCCCTGGACCTATGGAATATGGCTCTGAGTTACAACATTCAGTTACAAGCAATTTTTGTACCGGGAAAAGAAAACATCCTAGCAGACATATTAAGCAGAACTACCTCGGATGCTCACGAATGGATGCTTCACCCGGACATCTTCGAGGCCATCACAAAGAAATGGGGACTACCACAAATAGACCTATTCGCATCCCCACTCAATCACCAGCTCAAGAAATTCTGCACAAGGACATACCACCCACTTGCTTGTAAGGTGGACTCTCTATCCTTCAGTTGGAAAGGCCTGACAGCATATGCATTCCCACCTCTTCCTTTGATGCACAAGGTGCTATTGAAAATCAAAGAGGAACATCCAAGGATAATTCTGATAGCTCCAGATTGGCCAAGACAACACTGGTACCCATTACTAAGGAGCATGTCTCGGGGGAGAATGTGGACACTACCCCTGATTCCCTTGCTGTTAACTCAGAGCAACTACAACATCCTGCATCCAAACCTGAAAACTCTGCAACTGGCTGCCTGGAACATTACATAAGAGCAACTAACCCAGATTTATCCCAAAGGGTTAAAGACATTATCCTTGAGGCCCGCAGACCCTCAACAAGAAGGAACTATGCAGGAAAATGGAAAAGGTTTCTCATTTGGAGTACCGACAGGGGCAAAGATGTGTCAAAGGTAGACATTGCCAACATCCTGGAGTATTTGGCAGAGCTTTTCCATACAGGCCTGTCCTATTCCTCCATCAAAATACATGCATCAGCTATTTCTGCAGAATACAGCTTGATCCACCTGTCTTTTAGCATCCTCTACTCAGGCAGTTTCTGAGAGGAATTAAGAATGTAAAACCTCCTAGGAAACCACCATTACCAGCATGGGACTTGAACTTTGTACTAGAAAAATTGACACTTCCCCTTCGAACCAGCAGCAACAGCAGATCTTCAACACCTATCCTGGAAAACTGCTTTCCTGCTGGCAATTACCTCAGCAAGAAGGGTTTCGGAACTACAGGCTTTAATGGCAGTACAACCCTTCCTAATCTTCCATCAAGATAGTGTCCATGAGAACTAATCCTACATTTATGCCTAAGGTGGTATCCAGAGTGTCTTTAAACCAGGCAATCCACCTACCTACCTTCTTTCCCAATCCACAGAACAGGGGGAAAGACTGCTGCATACCTTGGATGTACATAGACAGTTACGCTACTACCTGGACAGAACCAAGGGAAATAGAAAATCTGACCAGCTTCTGGTAGCATATGCAACAGGAAGGGAAGGAAAAGCATTTTCCAAACAGACAATCTCCAAGTGGATAGGAAATTGCATTAGATTCTGTTACTCCTACCATGGAAAGCAAATTCCACAGAACATAAGGCCTCATTCTACAAGGGCTACAGCCACTACCACAGCTTTCTTACGAAGAGTGGCTACCAAGGACATTATAGAGGCTGCTACTTGGACCTCCGTGCATACATTTGCCAAGCATTATAACTTACCTTTATACTCTAGATCCCGAGCAGGGTTTGCCACTGCTGTTTTGCAAGGGATCCTAACTACACCATAATTTCTTCTTCCTCCTCCCCTAGTTTGGCTATGGTATTCTACCCATTTGTAAGGACTGCAGATGCATCCTTGAAGGACATAGTACAGTTTTGTACCTACCATAAATGTAGATGTCCGAACAGGATAGCATCTGCAGTCAGGATTACCCACCCTCCTTCCCCTCTGTGGTACTCCTAGGGTATTTGCCCATCTAATAGCTAGCTGGGGGGGATATCTTATGGTGTATTTGTTTGTATATATGTACATACATGATTATTTTTTGTGTTTGCCTTCTGCTATTTGGAAACATTGGCATTTATCCAAAAAAAATTCTAGCTATCCAAGAGGGCAACTGGCATGTGGGGCAAGAAACACTGAGGAAAATGGCGTCGGCTGATGCCTTTATACCCGAAGAACTGAAGCTATGACGTCGGGTGAAGTGCGACACCAGCCGAGGCCAGACCCAGACTTTGGAATCCGGCCGACCGAAGGGCTGCCTGACGACAGGACAACCCATTTGTAAGGACTGCAGATGCTATCCTGTTCGGACATCTACATTTATGGTAGGTACAAAACTGTACTATTCTTCACATGGCTAAAGAATGTGTTGTCTTTAGCATCTGTATCAATTTTGTGGTTGTAACTAGCTTTGGAGGATTTGAAGAGGGATTTCAGTTTTCTATTGAGACTTAACAAGGGCATTTTTCCAGTCTTGGAACTTTACCCCTTTCTGCAACAGTTTTTTTCTTCTGTTGAGTTTAATGGCAAGGGACCACCAGATTAGCTTCCTTTTTTTGGAGGGTAGGATCTTGGTTCGGTTTGGTATGGCCTTTTCCATGCACTTGTGTAATGCTCATACAGCACCTTGGTGATTCAGCAGCCATACATGCATTCTCCATTTGCATGGATGATGTGAAGTTTGACATTTCTGTCTTGGTCACAATTGGCTTTGGAGAAATTGTTCACAGTAGTTTCCTTCATAGGAGGTGAGGGTGGGATTTTGGATATAGACTGTGATTAACTTGTAGTCGGATCTAACCAGAGAGGAATTGATTACTGGTGTAGAGCATCGGTCCCCCGTGTTTGTAATGACCAGGTCGAGAATGTGTCTACCTTTGGTATGGGTGAGAATGAGTTGGTCCAGGACATTGAAATTAATGAACTACAGAACTAGGGCAAATGAGTTGGAACAGGAGTAGTTTTCCCAGCTAATGGAGGGGTAGTTAAAATCTCCCAGTATAAGGGTATTGGGTTGAATCTTGGTGCTTTCCAGAGTGCTCGGGAATTCAGAGTGGTAGTCTTGGGACATTGTGGGGGATCTATAGCAGGCTATAACCTGGAATGATATTTTATCCAGTGTTAGTTGTACCTGTAGTATCTTTGATGCTTTATGTTGGGCGGCCAGTCTGGAGGTGTGCATATCCTTTATGAAGATGGATACTCCACCTCCTTTGGGGCTTCGATCCAGATTTTAGGGGCCGAAAAGTGTAATATGCAATGTAGCCTGATAGGGCTGGGGTGCTCTGCTGCCTTGAACCAGGTCTCTGTTACTGCACAAAGGCTGATGTTCTCCAGTTTGAGGAGTGACTCGAGCGAGTGCATTTTGAGATTTCGGCTTATAGCTTTGAGTAGCATGACCATCCGGTTGCATTTGCAGATGTCCTTCAAGGATGCGTCTGCAGTCATAACATATGGGTTGTCCTGCCTCAGGCAGCCCTTCGGTCGGCCGGATTCCAAAGTCTGGGTCTGGCCTCGGCTGATGTCGCACTTCACCCGACGTCATAGCTCCTGGGGTATAAAGGCATCAGCCGACGCCATTTTCCTCAGTATTTCTTGCCGCGCGGTGCCCGAAGCAGAAGCTGTTCGCAAGTGCCGGTCGGTCAGATCCAGAGATTTCAACTACGAAGACTTCTAAAAAGCTAAGTACCCGTTGAGACTCTTTCTTGCCTCAGCCGATGTCAGACAAAGTAAATAATTGTTTAACTTGTGGGAAACAAATACCTCATAAGGATTTCCACTCTTACTGCCTTCCTTGCTTAGGCCCAGACCACGACGTATCAGCTTGTTTAGCCTGTGCTTCCTTCAACCGACGGACACTTAGACGTCGGTCGGAGTTTGCAGAAGAGTTTTTTGGCTCCGCTTTTGCATATAAAATGCCATCTGAGACTCCGGCTACACATTTAGCTAAAAAACGCAAGGAAAAGGACTGACACTCGCGGCCCGCGGTTTTGACTGAAACCACGGTTAGGCCTACCGCGAGTGTCTCTGTTTCGGCTGAGACCGAGACCTCGGTTCTCCCTTCGGCCGAAAGCATGCTTACGACAACCAAGGCCACTCAGGCCACGACTGTCGGCTACAGAAATTCCTACTGAAGAAGCAGGCACACAGGATTTGTCCGACACTATTCCGTTGGACATCTCTACTCCTGCACGTGGGGCAGCTAGACCCCCTGCTTCTATGTCTATCAAGGCCTTTTCCAGGGCTAAAGCAGCAAAACTTTCCAAGGCCTTACCTACAAAGGCTCCCTCTCACAGGCCTACTTCAAGTTCTCAGATTCTCAGCCTTGCTGAGGACCTTATTTCTCTGATCAGGGGATACCAACCTCACCCAGACAGGGCCTCACAACCCCTCCTGAAAAGAGGCCTAGGACTGAACCCCCTGAACCTCTCTCCACTGACTATTCCTCGGATGGTTCCGATTTATCTGACCATCAGGAAGGCCCATACTCACCTTATGAGGATTCTGATGCAGAAGACTCAATCCCTTCAGCCTCTCCTCCAGAAGAGTTTTCATTTGGGGAAACCTTACACTCTATGAGGGAACACTTCCAATGGCGGGGTCAGGATTTTTCTGATTCAAGGAAAAGGCTAAGGACTTTCTTACACTTACCACAGCATAGGCCTTTAGCCATACCACCTGTACTATCAGTTGTTGATGATGCATACAGTGATGCCAGTACTGCCCCTGATTCTCTTCCCCCGGCCCCTGCCAAACCTGACAAGATACTACAGGGTCCCGGATTCTCACTTCCACTTGTATAAGGCCCATGCTGCAGACCCAGAAACCATTTCTCAGGGCCCTAAGGGTGTTGCAGCTGCCTCTGCCAAAAAAACCCTACCCTCTGAAAGAGAATCTAGAGCATTAGAGAGATGGGGTAAAAAGGTTTATACATCTGCAACTCTTTCTGCCAGGGCTTTAAACTGTCAATTTCACATGATACAGTGCCAGGAATTTTTGTTAGATAAGCTGAATAAAAAACTGGCCTCTCCTGAACCTTTAGACCATAAGTCCCTTCAGGATTTGGTACACAACTCTCAGCAGGTCAGTAATCATTTCTTGAAATGTAGCTATGATGCACTGGAGGCTTCATTTAGATCAGCTATGACTGGAGCAGTGATTCGAAGGCATGCCTGGCTAAAAGAACAATCCTTGCCAGACCATGTTAAGTCAAACTCCTAGATGCCCCTATGGAGAAACAAAATCTATTTGGCTCCCCTGCACAGGAGGTTCTAAAGAGAGTGGAAGAAAAAGCAAAATCTGTCCAAACAGTCAAGGATTTCCTGCAGGTCCAACCTCCGAGGTTCAGCAGAAATTGGCCTTCAAAGAATTGGTCCTTTCCAGACACCTCTAGAGCACAGAGAGGCAGAAATAGGCACCCAAGAGGCAGAGGTCAATCTAGGGGTGCCTACAGGGGTCGCCAGTGGCAACCTGCCAACCAGAAGTGCCACAGCTGCGACTGCAACCACTTCCACAGGACAGACACAATGACTTGCCTCTGATTCCGCCTACCAGGGAACAACTGGAAGCACCCTTGGGCGGAAAGCTAGCTTTATTTTCAAAAAACTGGCATTGTATTACAGGAGACAAATGGACTTTGCAAACAAGGGCTACAGGTTTCACTTCCACACTCTACCAAAAAAGAGAGGAATGCCAAACCTTCCACCAAACCAGAAATCAGAGGCTATAAAACAAATCATCAGCTTACTAAAGATGAGAGCAATAGAAAAGGTACCATCTATGGAACAAGGCCAAGGATTTTACTCCAGACTATTCCTTGTACCAAGAAAATAAAATCAATGGAGGCCTATTCTCGACTTGTCCGCACTGAATACATATCTCATTGTTCCAAAATTCAAAATGCTGACCCTACAGCAACTTCTTCCCATGTTGGGCAAGGAGTCTTGGCTGGTGACTCTAGATCTCAAGGAGGCATACCTGCACGTCCCTATACGACCAGATTGCAGAAGACACCTCAGATTTCTTGCAGGATCAGAGCATTATCAATTCTCAGCATTGCCCTTTGGCTTATCTACTGCGCCCAGAGTATTCACGAATTGCCTGGTATCAGTAATTGCTCATTGCAGGCTTCAGGGAATTCAAATCTACCCATACCTGGACGACTGCCTAATTCAAGCGGACAACAAGACAAAAATACTAAAGGATTTGGCCTATGTCATACAACTGCTGCAAGCCTTGGGATACACAGTCAACATACAAAAGTCAAGGCTAGTGCCATCCCAAAGGATAACTTTTTTGGGTGCAGAACTGGACACAATAGCTCAGATGGCTTTTCTCACAGAGGAAAAACAAAAACATCTACCAGTCTATTTCATGGCATTAACAAAATAAACTCTGCTTACTGCAAGGAAAGTCCTGCAGGCCCTGGGTTACATGGCATCCTGCATAATCTTGATCCCACATGCCAGGCTGCATATGAGAAAACTACAATGGTACCTGAGGAATGTATGGTCTCAACACAAGCACAGTCTAGAAGCCCTGATTCCAATCATTCCATGCCTACACAAAGAATTCCTGTGGTGGGCTCAAGCCTACCAGCTAAACAGAGGATTGCCTTTCCACAAACCACATCCAAGGCAGACCATTACCACGGACGCCTCAGACCTAGGCTGGGGGGCACACATGGAAGACAAGTGTATCCAAGGCCTATGGTCCCAAGACCAGCTGAATCTACACATAAATCTAAAGGAGATGCTGGCAGTGAAGCATGCAATCGAGGCATTCAGTTCATTCCTCCAGCAAGGACACCTGCTGATAAGGACGGACAATACCACAGTCATGTGGCACACATTCATACCCCCTATGCCGGATGGCAATGGACCGTTGGAACTTAGGCCTGAATCACAACATCCAACTACAGGCCAGATTTGTACCAGGAAAAGAGAATTCACTAGCAGACAGCTTAAGCAGGACTACCACGGATGCTCACGAATGGATGCTGCATCCAGACATCTTCAAAACCATAACAAAGAAATGGGGAATGCCAGAAATAGACCTGTTCGCCTCCCCACTCAACCACCAACTGGAAATTCTGCTCAAGAGTATACCACCCACTAGCCTGGAAGGTGGACTCCCTTTCTTTCAGCTGGAAGGACCTGACGGTATATGCCTTTTCACCTCTCCCATTGATGTACAAAGTTCTATTGAAGATCAGAGGGGAACA